>NC_034613.1:48312519-48319944 GCF_900095145.1 Mus pahari | reverse complement strand
AGAGAAACCCTGTCTCGAAAAAAAAAAATTGACTTCTTGCATATTTGCATATGTGCAGTCACAAGACACTGGGGAGGGCAAGTGGGAGATGTTGGGTAATAGGTATGCTGTTGTAGTTAAACAGTAGGAATAGGTATGCTGTTGTAGTTAAACAGTAGGAATAAGTTCTGGTGTGCCATTGCACAACAGGGTACCTAGTGAACAGTAATGTACGTATTTCAAAAGAGCTAGAACGTTGTGAATACTCTTGTTGGAAAGGTTATAGATATGCTAATTATCCTTAGTTAATCCCAAGGTTTCATGTTGTACTCCATATGTATTTAGAGATATCTGTGAAATACAAACCACATTAGGAACTGGTCTGTAATCTCAGCTACTAGAAAGGTTAGAACAGAAGGAGCACAAGTTCAAGATCAGCTTGGACATATTAGTGGTACTCTATTCTAGAGCAGAAAGAAAGTGACAAGATTTATAGCTTTGTTTTTTCCTTTTGAGTGTGGTTTCATTTTCTTTTCCTGGTCTGGAGGGATTTGCTGTAGTGGGTTCGTTTCTTTTCGGACTTAAAAGTTGGGTGGGTAGGGAGGGGGAGGGGATCTGTGGGGACTTGGGGGAGGGGAAGAATATGATCAAATTTGAATCTGAAATTTGTTTTTTCATACTATTTATTTAGTATTATTTATATGAGTACACTGTTGCTGTCCTCAGACACACCAGAAGAGGGCATCAGATCCCATTACAGATGGTTGTGAGCCACGATGTCATTGCTGGGACTTGAACTCAGGACCTTTCAGAAGAACAGTCAGTGCTCTTAACCGTTGAGCCATCTCTCCAGTCCTTGCAGTTTGTTTTAAATGATGAAAAATACAATACTAAACAAAGAAAATGGAGACTGGGTTGTAGCTCAGTTGCACGGCACTCACGTGCCACATGCGAGGTTCTAGGTTCAGTCCCCAGCACAGCACAGGGGAAAGGTCGGATAGGCCTGGGGCATGGCTCTGCGGGAGAGTAGGGGTTCATCCCTAACGGGCTCCAGAATTTTTTAAATAAAAATAAATAAAACAAAATAAGCTCACAATGGTAAAATATTATATGCCCACTAGAAAGGGTAAAGAAGTTGGAAAGTAATAATTCTGGACGCTGTGGGGAAAGAAGTTGCTGATCTGAAAGGCATGGCATGTTCATTTTTGGGATACAGATTGACAGTTTCTTAATATGAAAAGTATAAGTTTACATTATACCCAGGAATGTTCTTCCAAGATACATGCCCAAGGAGGAATGGATAAATATGAATGCACAATGACTAGTTCAAGAACTTTCCTAGCTGGATTACTTAGGCTAGCCAAAATGGAAACAGTCCAAATGTTCATCTACTGGTTACTGCATAAGTAAAGGTAGGTGGCAGAATATTGTTAAGCCATAAAAGAAATGTCCTCACATGTACTACAACTTGGATGAAGCTTGAACACATGATACTTAATGAAAGAAATCAGACACAATAGATCACATGTTATGCAAGTCTGTTTCTCTGAAAAGTTTATAATAGGCAAATACATAGAGATAATGATTGTAGGAGCCTTATGACAAGAAAGGGAATTTAAAATAAATGGGACCTAAATAAATTACCCCAAACAGACTCATCCTGATAGTTATATAATTTGGTATTATCTTTTTAAAAATATCACAGACCAACTGGATGGGAGGAGGCAGGAAAGAGGGGCAGGATCAAGTATGGGGAGAGACAGGAGGGACGCCCAGAGGGCCAGGAGAATGAATGATACTATGAAGCAGTGGGGGTTAGGGAGTAGTAGAAATGAACCTCTAGAAAGTCCTAGAGACCTGGGGTGTGAGAGGCTCCCAGGACTCAATAGGGATGACATTAGCTGAAATGTCCAGCAGTGGGAGGTGGAACTGGAAGAGGCCACCTCCAGTAGATAGACCCATCTTCAAAATGTTTAACCCAGAATTGTTCTTGTCTAAAGAAAATGCAGGGACAAAAATGGAGCAGAGACTGAAGGAAAGGCCACCCGTGACTGGCCCAACTTGGGATCTATCTCATTCACACACACACACACACACACACACCAAGCCTTGACACTATTACCGAGGCCATATTGTGTTTACAGACAGGAGCCTGATACTGCTGTCCTCTGAGAGGATCTACCAGCAACTGACTGAAACAAATGCAGATACTTTCAGCCAACCGTTGGATTGAGGTAGGGGATAAATATGGAAGAGTCAGAGGAAGGACTGAGGAGCTGAAGGGGATGGCAACCCCATAGGAAGAACAGCAGTGTAAACTAACCTGGATCCCTCAGAGCTCAAAGAGACTAAACCAAAAACCAAGGAGCATACATGGGCTGGTTTGTGGCCCCAGGCAGAGGACTGCCTTGTATGGCCTCTGTGGGAGAAGATGCATTTAATCCTGTGGAAACTTGATGGCCAGAGAAGAGCGATGCTGGTGGGGGTGGGTGGGCAGATTGGGGAGTACCCCCTCAGAGCAGGTGTGTGGGAGACGGGGGATGTGGTAAAGAAGTCGGAAGGGGGGCTGGAAAGGGGAGCAACTTGGAATGTAAATAAATAAAATAATTTAATAAAAAAAAAAGTCACAGACCAAGAGGCAGAAAAGATGTTGGCTGGAAGAAGGGTGGGAACAGTACAGAACAGTGACTCCAGGAATGACTTCGTGGTCATTACACTCTTCACCCCACAGGGGCTGTGATTCCTATATAGCTCCTCCACAAGACTGAGCCTGTCAAAACTCCATCATGGTTAGGCATGGTGGGGTTCACCTTTAATCCCAGTACTTAAACAGGCAGATGCAGTTGGATCTCTGAGTTCCAGACCAGCTATGGCTATATAGAGAGATCTTGTCTCAGGAATAGCAACCAAAAACCCCCATGGCGTGGAAGCAGGGAGAACTCACTGGGAACTGAGATACAATTAAGTTGATGGGGCAATTAGAGATACCTTCTTTACGTGATTTAGCTACTAACCAGGTTCCAGTGCTTCTTCCTATTAAACAACCCAAAGAAACTTACTAGGTCATAAAAAAAAAAGTCTTGGTAGAAAATGGGAATTAACAAGAATGTGAGAGGAGGGAGGACCAGAGAGGGTAATGGGAGATGAATAGAGTCAAAGTGCAGTGTGTCCGTGTGTCTGTATGTCTGTGTGTGTATCAACTCATTATGTACAATTAATATATACTAATAAAGACATTTTAAACTGATAAATTGGGCCAAGTATGGTGGGTGACAAATGCTTCTCATTCAGTCATTGGAGGCAGTAGAAGGCAGGTTGGTTCCAAGTTCAACTTCATCTTCAGCTATGTAATGAGATCAAGGCTGACCTGGGCTATATGAAATCCTGTCTCAACAAATGAACCTATGAATTGTGTGCTTAAAATGGATAAATTATATGATATTTAAAATATGTATGGAGCTGTAAAAAAAACTAATAGTGAATTTCAAGATTCTGTTAATGTTGTTCTGTCCATATGTCTTTTGAGTCTTAACTGGTTTATTTTGTGGTCATTCTACCTGTCCCCCAGGCTAGTCTCAAACTTTTTTTTTTGTTTTTTTGAGACAGGGTTTCTCTGCGTAGCCTTGGCTGTCCTGGAACTCACTTTATAGGCCAGGCTGGCCTCCAACTCAGAAATCTGCCTGCCTCTGCCTCCCGAGTGCTGGGACTAAAGACATTTACCACCACGCCCAACAGTCTCAAACTTATGATCTTCCCTTCTCAACCTCTTGAATGCTGCTGAGATTAGCGGTATGAGCCACCTATCCCAGCTACCTCTAACAATTTCTGAGCGTTCTTTTATGTATACTGTCCCATAAAGGCCTATACTTTGTCCCTTGGGCTAACAGCTTTAAAGGAGGAAGATTTAGTTTAGCTCATGGTTTCAGTCCCTAGTCACTTGGCCCTATTACTTTGTGACCCATGTGTCATAAGTCATCATAGCAGAAGCATGTGGTAGGACGAAGTGCTGATAGGCAGATAGACAAGCAGTATGACAAGGTATTCTCCCCAGAGGCAGACCAGGGGACCTACTTCTTCTTACCAAGCCCTTCATACCTCCCAATAATGTCATATAATGACTCCATCAGTGAATTAATCCATTGATTATGTCACATGCTTCATGATCAAAATGCCTTACCAAAACCCCAGCTCTAAAACATTGCACTGGGTACAAACAGTTCACCACATGGGTTTTGAGAAGCAGATCTTGAGTCTGGAGCCTTAGATCACTTAGGAATCCTCACACCCAACCTATGAGTTTTCGAACGACACGGTCACATCTGCTGTGGTTGGATCATCATGAGATGGCAGGGTTGCTGCCTAATATGGGCACAAAGTATGCCTGACATTCAGGGACCTATGGGAGGAATCTCTTGGTATTCATTATGTATCAAACTTGCTATGCATCCTAGTTTGGTGAGTGTGAGTGCTGGGATTACAGATGAATACCATGATGCCCTGGAAGGACTGTTACCCTGCTTTGGATAAACTACCGAATTGGTGAAGCTTTTTGGAAAGGTGTTACTCCAAGTGAATGAGTTTCTAGTACTTATGGGATGAAAATTGTTCTAAGTGAAGTTCAAAATTATTTAGGTAGAGTAAGGCAGTGAAGGTCCTCTTCCTTTCTCTCTGCCCCTGCCCTGCATGCCCTAACCTCTGCCCCTAGACCCCCCTCCTCCTTCCTTACCCTTTACCCTTCTCCATTGCCAGTTCTCTTTGTTCTCGTCTAGTAGACAAAGTCTGATTCTTGTTTGTTTCTGCTTATGCAGGGCTCAAGCAAAGAGCTTCTTAGGAGTTCTGCAACTCCCTCCTGCGTAAATGCTTACAGAATTCATTTTACCAGAGGCATCTATAGTTTTTCCACCTTTTCAGAGTCCCAAAAGGAATGGAAACTGATAGAAAGTTGCAGTCTGAGAGCCATCCTGTTTTGCAAATCAAATGACATGCTAAGAAACCACAATAGTATGTGGTCTGTATGTTGGTGTAAGTGTTGAATCTCAATCCCCATTATGTTTTTAGGAGTTGAGGGAGTGAGGTAGCAGTGCCACTTGGTGGTAGGGAACTTGTCTGTGGCCCTGGCATTTATCCTCAGCCATACAGAACAAAATCAAATCAAAACAAGGAAGAAGCTGGACATGGTGGCCCTTCTAATCTACATCCTTGGGAGGTAGAGACAAGAGGGTTCCTATAAGTTCTAAGGCAGCCTGATGTAAACTGTGAGTTTTCAGATCATCTAGGGCTACATAGTAGGACCCTGTCTCAAGTAAACAAGCAAACAAAAACCAAATGAAGTCACCTGAATGAAACAAAACCAGGAGCCAGATAGGACAAATGTTCAGAGTCCCAGCACTTGGGACACTGAGGCAGGAGGATGAAGTCTATGATTTTATGATTGTGAAGCAGGCCATTTACAGACTGAGAATTCTTTTTTTTCTTAAGTCTTTTTTTTTTTAAGACAGGGTTTCTCTGTGTAGCCCTGGCTGTCCTGGAACTCACTCTGTAGACCAGGCTGGCCTCGAACTCAGAAATCTGCCCTCCTCTGCCTCCCAAGTGCTGGGATTAAAGGCGTACGCCACCACGCTCAGTAAACTTTAAGTCAGGCATTTTTGTTGTTGTTGTTGTTGTTATTGTTGTTGGGGTTTTTCCTCCCTCCCTCCCTCCCTCCCTCCCTCCCTCCTTCCCTTCCTTTCTTTCTCAAAACAGGGATTCTCTGTGTAGCCCTGGCTGTCCTGGAGCTCACTCTGTAGACCAGGCTGACCTTGAACTCACAGAGATCTACCTGCCTCTGCCTCCCAAGTGTAGGTATTAAAGGCTTATGCCAATACCTCCCGACTCAAGAAATGTTTTATATATATTTCTGTGTGAGTAAACGCCCTATGTGCCTGTGGAGGTGAACAAGTCAGCATTGGATCTTGTGAAGCTAGGGTTCCAGGCAGTTGTGAGCTGTGCCATGTGGGTACTGACCTGTCTCTCCCCCCTAAAGTTAAGTTAGGTTTTTTTCCCTGGCACTAAGGATTGAGTCCAGGGCAGTGTGTATAGTAGGTCCTCTAACAACAAGCTTCATCTCCCATCCTATTCTTTTTTACTACATATATTTCTTAATGTTCCATCTTAGTCCTCTCTGGTGTCTGCTGGCTCATCTCCCTCAAGCGTATCCTCATTGGTGTTTAACATCTCTGTAGCTCTTGTCTTTTTTCATCCCGTACTAGTTTTGCTTAAAGTGTGATGAACTTTTAGAATCTTCTGGGCTGCTTGCTAAAAATTCAGGCTCTTTACATCATAGGACTGTTGGGGCAACCAAGGAAATTCTGATACTCTTTAGGATTTAAAATCCCTAAAGGACAAGCAAGGCCATTCATACCCACAATCTCACTCTTAGAGAGGAATGATCCTCAAAACATGTCTGCTTACTTCGAATTCAAGATTTAAATAGGTGTCATTTATTTGTATGGGTATCTCCAGCTCAATAGCCCATAGGTACATAGAAATTGGCATGCTAGAAGACATACCCACAATCTGTCTCTAGATGCTGCCCCCCCACCCTCTGCTTCATTCCAGGCTCTGGGCCCTGTTTACTACATTGGGAAAGTAAAGAATCATCTAGACTCCCCCTCTCCTCCCTTCAGTATCCACTCACTGACAACATCCATGCTCATTCCCTCTACTTCATCTCTGTGGTTTGTTTCCTCATTTTGGCTCTACAGCTTTAGCCTCGATCCTCATGCCCCCCCCCCCCCAGATGGTTAACAAAGCAGCATGCTGGTCTCTCTGTTTCTCTTCAGAATATCAACTCCAGAGCTTTTTCCCAGGGCATCACAAGTTAGTTACATATCTATAAATCAGCAAAGGACTTCATTATTTTACACACAATGTAATATTTCTTTTCCTTGTTTATAAAAGTAACAATTTAATTTATACTGTCTTGGAAGCTAGTTTCTGTCTATATGTAGCAGAGGATGATGACCTTGAACTCCTGATCCTCGTGCTTCTACCTGCTCAGTAATGAGAACACAGGCAGAGGCTGGAGAGATGGCTCAGTGGTTAAGAGACTGATGGTTGAGTGGTTAAGATGGCTGACTACCCATTTTTAGTTTTGATAAATACCATTGCGGGCAATGGGACTGTGCTTGAGAAACCTGATGACTGGGGCAGAGGGGTCACTAGGCCAAGGCTTCAATGTTTCCTGGAAATGTTTTCAAATGCAATAAAAAAAAAAGATGGCTGACTACTCTTCCAAAGGTCCTGAGTTCAATTCCCAGCAACCACATGGCTCACAGCCATCTATAATGGGATCTGATGCCCTCTTCTGGTCTGTCTGAAAATAGCTACAGTGTACTCACAAAAATAAATCTAGAGAAAGGTCTTTTTTTTTTTGAGAGAGAAAGAGAGAGAGAGAGAGAGAGAGAG
>NC_034613.1:48292078-48312438 GCF_900095145.1 Mus pahari | reverse complement strand
CATAGGGCTCCACATAGCAATTCATCTGCAATTTCCCATAATTCTGGGCTGGGAAGTAATAAGTGGCAGAGTGCTTGCCAGCATTTAGGAAGTCCTTGGTTCATACCCTAGCACCACCACCACAAGCCCAGGGGAGGAGGGACAGGTGCAGTGGTGCAAGAACTTAAAATGGACTTGATAATGACCTTAAAACTTGTGGTCCTCAAGCTTTCGCCTCCCAGGAGCTGGGATGACTGCACACCCAGGTTCTGCAGTATGTGAGGTAGAATCCAGAGCTTTACACCTGCTAAGCATCCACATCACCAGTTGAGCCCCAGCTCTAGCTTTATTTTTTATTTTTGGAAAGTATTTTACTAATTCCTTGAGAATTTCAGAGAAGGAATTTTGATCATACTTCTCCTTTCTCCCTACTCCTCCCAGGCCCACCCCTACCTCCTCACTCACTCTGGTCCTCTTTGTTTTGAAACAATGTGCTCAACCCAAATACTCTTGGGTATGGGGCCACTCCCTGGAATGTGGTCAACCAACCAGGGGTCACACCCTGGAATGAAACTGCCCGTTCCTCTCCCAGTGTGGAAAACAAAAGGACAGTTGCACATATGAACTCATAATTGTGCTGCCAAGACCTGTGCCAACTCAAGCCAGAGAAAAATCTCACCGTGGTAAGGGGAAGTGGGCATGGAGTCCTTGTTTTTTTGCTTTTGACATTGATGTTTTATGATGCATCCTAGTGTGGCTTGGGATTGTTGCCTTGGAATTACTGGGGTTTATGGGTTCATGCTACTACCCCTGGCTAATGGAATGATATTTTAGTAGCTGAGATAAAGGCAAATGCAAAGGGCCTGTGGTTGAAACTTACTTGGTGTGCAAAGAATCCATGGGAGCAGGCCACACAAGAAATACGGAAGAAAATATAATTTAGAATAGGCAGAGGCCAAATCATCCGGGCCTAGTTGTCCAAGGTCAGTCTTTTGGATTTTATCCCAAATATGTTGAAGACCCCATTGGAAGAGCGAGCACACAAGAAAGAGGATCCTTTCTTTGTGTTGGTTACTGAAACAAAATCTCATGTATCCTAGGGTGGCTTTAAACAGGATGACCTTGAACTCTTGGTTATCCTGCTGGGGTGACCTGCATGAGTTACCACATCTAGCTCATTTAAGTTTTAAAACGATTTTTTCTGAGGGTTAGGAATGTAGGTCTGTTGGTAGAGCTCCTGCTTAGCATGCATCCAACACTGTGTGCCATGGCAAGCATGGAATAAACATGGGCATGACAGCCCTAACCTGTAGTTACACTTGGGAGATGGAGGCAGAAGGAACAGCAGTTCAAGAGATGCATGAGATCTCATCTAAACAAATCTTATTCTGGGGCTGGAGAGATGGCTAAGCATTTTCTGCTCTTGCAGAGGACCTGAGTTTCATTCTTAGGACCCACGTGAGTTAGCTTACTACTGCCTGTAACCCTAGCACCAGAGGACCTGTCACCCCTGGCTTCCATGGATACTTGCATTCATGTGCACAGACCCATGTACACACACACACACACACACACACACACACACAAACACACACACACACACTTAAAAATAATAAAAATTTAAATGTTATCCTATCTCCCCATGTTTACGTGTAGAAAATGTCTAGAGCGTTATAGGGCAAGAAGAGAGGTAGCAGGCCTATGGGGAGGCACTAGTAGCTGAGATACAGGTGAGAGGCAAAATGTCTTAGACCACCATGACAGCAGTAGAAAGAATTGTAGGAGAATGGCTTCTGAACTGGTAGCATTGCTAGTCGCTTAAGAGATCATGAAGTCTAACTCCAAGGCTTTTCAACCTCCATTTCAGAAGCCACACATATGGTCTCTCTAATTATCCCCTTCTCTTAGTTCCTTAGGAAGAACAGGCCTGCTGTACCGAGGCATGGAATCTGAGTCACACTGGCTTCCAGATTAGGTCATTATTCGAGTGGGAAAGGTGAGTAGGCAGTTAAATATGAGTCCTGAGTTCAAGGCACAGATCAGGACTGGCCATTTATAGTATGAAATCACCCAGGAAGTGAATATAGCTAGAAGAAAGAAGATGCTCAAGGCCCGAGCCCCAGGGAACTCCGATCCCAATCTGGGAGAAGTGGAGCAACTAGCGAAACAGACGCACGTAAGCTAATGAGGTCAGCAGAAACTGAGGTCATAGAAGCAAGGTAAAAGGTGTTTCCAGAAGAGTTACTATGGAGCTAAATAATTCCTTTGTAAAAACAAAAGGAACAAAAGCCCTGTCTCTTTATTTAAAAAAATAATAACTATTTGCTTTACATGGTGCCAGGAATTGAACCCAGGGCTCCATGAAAGTTGGTAAATAATCAACTGAACTGTATCCCTAGCTAGTAGATGTTAATTTAGAGACAGTAAATTCATTTAGCACCATTGATAGATTTTTTTCTTGTACACCATTGTTCATTGCTGGTTTTTGTTTGTTTGTTTGTTTGTTTGATGATTAATCTCTAACACTACTCACTACCTTCCAGAGCGCGTGTGGTTGGATGATCCGGGAGGGTTTCCAGTACTCATGACTTTCCAAACTGAGCAGGGCTGATGCTCTCTAAATGCTTCTTCTCCTCCAGAACTGGAGGAAACAGGAGGAGAGTGGAGAGGGGGTCAGCTGACTGTGTGCAGCACAATCCAATCACTAGTCTAAATTCCTCAGAATCTCATGCCCCAGAATTAAAAATATATATTCTCAAATGCTTGACAGTTTCCATAGTAGATATGTTCAACTCATATTGTGCAAAAGGCAGACCTTGGAACTTTGCTCATGTTTCATCCGCAAAAGAGACCGGTAACACTTTCAGTGGTGCAAATATCATTAAGACAATTTCAAAGCACTTCTGTGATGTAGCCTTCAGGGAAGTCGGAGTTGGCAATAAAACTCACCAATAAACACGAAATAAGCTATTTTCCATTGATATTTTTCAACTGTCTTCATTTTTCATGTGGGGCGGAGGAGACTAGTGTAATATATATCTTTAGTTTTTTTATGTTCCTAGTTTCATGAATTCATACCAATACTATTTTGATTACTTTTTAAAAGACTGACTGGATTTAAGCTGGGCAGTGGTGGCACACACCTTTAATTCCCGCACTGGGAGACAGAGGCAGAGGCAGGTGAATTTCTGTGAATTTGATGCCAGTCTACTCCACAGAACAAATTCTAGGGCAGGTAGCTCTATACAAAGAGAAGCCCCATCTTAGAAACAAAAACAAAATACTGCATTTAAAATATTAAAACCCTCACTTTTGAAACCAAGAGTCCTTGAACTAAAAAAAAAATATGAAAAAAAATCTGAATATTGAAGAAACCTATGAGTGACTCAGCTATCAGGAGAACGGTGCTCTTGAAGAGCCTAGAGTATGATTCTTAGCACCCATGGGGGTCAGCTCCAGGGGATCCAATACCTGGGGCCTTTAAGGGCAAGTGAACTCCTTGTTCACACAGGCACACACTTAAAAATAATCCATCTTGAAACTGGGCGTGGTGGCGCACACCTTTAATCCGAGCACTTGGGAGGCAGAGGCAGGCAGATTTCTGAGTTCGAGGCCAGCCTGGTCTACAGAGTGAGTTCCAGGACAGGCAGGGCTATACAGAGAAACCCTGTCTCAAAAAAACAAAAAAATCCCTCTTTTAAGAAGACATATACAGCTCACTCCATTAGCTGTTAGGATCTGAGCACTGGACTTTCGTCATGGAGCAACCTGGATTTCGGGAGGGTAGTAACTGAGCATCTTAAACACTACCGAGAAGCCTAGGGAAGGGCCCCATAATTGATCACTGAGTAACACAGAGGTTGTACAGGGCTCAATTCTCACACCTCAAAATTCATATGCTGGCTGTCTATATGGATTTGTGCTTGTAATCCCAGCACCCCAGAGGCTAAAGGGAGAGGATTGCCAAGAGTTCAAGCCTATCCTGAGCTCTAGAGTGACTTTCAGGCTAGCCTGAACTACTGAGTGAAACCCTGTCCAGTGAAAGGGGCAGGGGGTGGAGAAGAGGAGGAAGAGGGAAGAAAAGGAAGAAAATTTATGCTCAAGAGCGAATCACCAGATCCTCATAAGATAATTATATTTGGAGATAGGGTTTGTTTCGTTTTATTTTGCACTCTATATTTTGGTATTTTGAGAAAGGATCTCACTATGTGGCCTTGGCCGGCCTTGAACTTGAAGGAATAGGAATACTTGTCTACCCCCACCCCCAAGTGCTGGGTTACAGGCCTATATTACTGTGCCTATTTTGCAAAGAGATGATTAACTTAAAATGAAATCTTTATAGTGGTCCTTAATCTACCATGACTGGTGTATTTATAAAACGACATATAGACAGACATCTGACACAAGCACAAAGAGAAGGTGATGTGAACACACTTGGCTGTTTTGAGAACAGGGTCATATGCAGTTCAGACTGGCCTTCAACTTTTCTATGTTGTTAATGATGATCTTGAGTTTCTGATCCTTCAGCCTCTTTCTACCTCCCCACATGCTGGGGTTGCAAGTGCATACCACCAGACCTTGGAACTGAAACTAGGGTTATGTGTCTGTCATGTAAATATTCTATCAACTCAGTGATATCTCTAGGTCTCTATTGTCATGTTTTCGTCCTTCCTTCCTTCCTTCCTTCCTTCCTTCCTTCCTTCCTTCCTTCCTTCCTTCCTTCTTTCTTNTTCCTTCCTTCCTTCCTTCCTTCCTTCCTTCCTTCCTTCCTTCCTTCCTTCCTTCCTTCTTTCTTCCCTCCCTCCCTCCTTCCCTTTCCTTCCTTTCCTTTCCTTTCTTTCTCTTTCTTTCTTTCTTTCTTTCTTTCTTTCTTTCTTTCTTTCTTTCTTTCTTTCTTTCTTTCTTTCTTTCTGACTCAATGAGTTTACTTATGATTATGTACAGGAGCATGACTGGGGGACTATTTACTGGAGCATGGGCAATTTTCTAGTAGTTACACCACTAAACAAAATGTCTTCCCTTCCTCCCAACAACTATTAACTACCAGTAGCTTTTCACAGGGCCAATGAGTCATCTCCACTCTCTGACTGACATCTTGGTGGTAGACATCTATCTAATGTTCAACTGTGAGAAAAATTAGCTTTGCTTTTTTAGGCCACCCAGTCCATGGTATCTTGCCATGACATCCTCAACAAGGTAACATAGAGTCGTGGGAGGTGACATGGACATAACTGCTGGACCTAAGTGTTCAAGTGCTTAAGACCCAGATTAAAGAGGCACATTAGCAGTTAGCATGCTATAGTGGGAGGAAGGGAAGACAGAATGCATAGCTCTGATGCAGGTAGCCTGCTTGACTTGAGATAGATGAATTACTGCTTCTTTAGATAAATACAAAGCAAGACCTTCAACTAAGTGGGGGAAGGTAGACAAGGAATTTCAGACTTGATGATAAAGGAATGTTTTAAATGGTCTTCTGATAGGTGAGTGTTGTTTTCTTTTAAATACCATAAGGTAAATTGCTCTGAGCAGGTTTGGTAGCACATCCTAGGACTTGGGAGGCAAAGGCAGGGTTATTACTGAGAATGTGAAGCCAACCTGACCTGCAAAGCAGGCTGCAGCCCTGGATACATAGGAATCCCCTGTCTGACAACAAACAAACAAGATAAACGTAAAGAAGGAAAACTCTCTTCTCTTAAAGTCAGTTTTAAATTTGTTTATTTCCTACATAATATTTTTGTTGATTATTTGGAAATTTCACACATGCACCCTGATCACACTCACTTCCCAGTCCTTCCAAGTCCACCCACCATGCTTGAGACCTTCCCCCCGAAAAAAGGAGGAAGAGGAGAAGGAGGAGAGGGAGGGAGGGGAGAGTGCTAAATTACCAAGTCCAATTTGTGTTGCCCATATACTCACTGGGACATGGCCATACTCCCAGTTGCCAGCTTTTTAAAAGAAAACTGGGTCTTTATCTGCATCCTCACCAGAAGCTGTCATTTGTGAAGACTTATGCTTGAGATCCCTATGACAATTTTGAAGAGTTCTCATCAATGGCTTCCTGTCTAGGCTGTTTCCTTTTTGCAGGGAGTGGAGGAGAGAGGTTGTCATAGAAGCCTTCTATGTCTCTCATTCTCAACTGTGAATCCATAGTGATCCATATCACTTTTTGTGTGTGTGGGGGGGTCGGGGATCTTCCTTGCCCTTTACAATTGCAGCAGCATGGATCATGGAATTCCACGTAGTTTCTGGGGACACAGACATTTATCTACTTGGCTTTGGTGTCAGAAGGGACCAAGAACCTCAGAAAGGTCTCTGGTGGCGGTACAGACCACAAACACTATCATGACCTTCAGCAGCCACACAGGGAATCTCTCCTGAATGGGGTTAGTGCCCGGATGAAGGAGGTTCAAGAGAGATCTCTGTCTCTTTCCACCATATGATGACAGCAAAAGAAACTACCTATGACACAGAACAGGCTATTAATATACACCAAATATACTGGCAACTTGGTATCAGAATTCCCAGCCTCTGGGGCTGTGAGAAATTTCTGTTGTTCATGAGCCATCAAAGGTACGTAAGTAAGTGAGCCCAAGAAGACTATGAAGACTGTTTGGCAGGGCCAACAACCCAGTTGAAGCTAGGCTAGTAACAAATTGAGGCTAGCCAAGCTTGTATTCTTAAAAGATAGAAAAAAGAAAATTTGATAGTTCAACACCTTTTAGTGAATCCTCTAGGCCTTCCTTGTCAGGAAGATCCTTGGGACTATAAAGACATCCAGTCTCATGGACTGAGAAACTACTGCATTCTTTGGCTCTCTAATATGAAAAAGATACTGTTTGACTACAAAATCATACTGAGGACTTTACTCCAGTTAATGCTCATTTAAAATTTATTTATTTTATTTTCTTCAGATTATAATATAGTTGCATCATTTCCCTCTCCAAACCCTCCCAATACACCTCTCCTTGCTCTCTTTCAAAGTCGTGGGCTCCCTTTTCTTTTTTTTATTTTCATTTTATTCCTTTACATTTCAAATGATATTTCTCTTCCCGGTTACCCCTCCACAACCCCCCCATGCCATCCACCCCTTCCCCCTCCCCTTTACCTCTATGAGGGCGTTCCTCCACCCACTCCCCCACTTCCATCACACTGCTCTAGCATCTCCCTATGCTGGGGCATCAAAACTCCACAGGACCAAGGGCTTCCCTCCCCTCCCACTGATGATTGATGTCAGATAAGGCCATCCTCTCATGGCCTCCTTTTTCATTAATTGTTACTGTCCTCTGTCTCCCTCTCTGTGTGTATTCATATATATATACATATACATGTATGTATGCCTGAACATATAAATACAACTGGCCATTCTGTATGTTACTTGTGTATATATTTCCCAGGTTGACCATTTGTTATTGGTTAAGCAGGTGTGCTCTTCTCTGGGATAGACTATTTTTCCTACCCTCATCATCTGGGATAGACTATTTTTCCTACCCTCATCATTAACTGCTTGGAGTCTTTTTTTTTTTTTTTTTTTTTTTTTTTAGGATTGAGACCTTGTGAGCTTTCCCCTGTCCATATTAGCATGTCTATTGGTGTTGTCCTAGTTTCTGCTTATGTTTATCATTGAGACTCAATGAGTATAGCTTCTGACATTACTAGGGGACACAAACCCTCACAGCAAACCCCCTGATCCTCTGACTTTTACAATTCCCCTGTTATCTCTTCTGCAATAATCCCTGAGCATTCATTCGGCGCAGAGGTTGTATTGTAGCCACCCACATCTGTTGGGATTGGGATCTACAACTCTGTATTTCATTGGCCATGATTTTCTGTAATTGTCTGTGTTACAAAGAAAGCAATTTCTTTGATGAGGGATGAGGGCTACATTTCCCTGTGGATATAAGGAGAGGTGGAAGATGACTGAAGACACCATGTACTTCAGACATCGAGCCCAGAGCCCCCTGAGCTGGAAGACTTTTGAAGGTCTCATCCTTGAAGACTAACTCTCATGGTACCAAAAGGGACTGTGTAAGCTTTCAAAGGACCAAAGGATGGAAGCATTCCATCATCCTACTCAGCCATGATATTTATGAGCTACAATAATGGCCTGTAACATGGCACAATAGCCTGAAAGGTACAGCAGTCGCATGCACAACTTGACAGCAACCAACAGCTTTCAAATTGGACTTAAGACCCACCCAACAAGAGGCAGGGATGAATGGTTTCATTAGAGATAGGTATGATGGTTTCTTCCAAGTTACCCTTTGGGATTTTCTAGTACTAGAAACCTAACCAGGTATCCAAGGGTAATGAAGTCATGGATCTTAGAGAAGAATCTAGAACTACCACTTTATTAAACCAGCAGAATTCCTAACTAAATTCCCTTGTAACATATATTCATTCTATAGATTGTGCTCCTCTACAGAACCCTCACTAATACATCCTGGTAGAGGGAGAGCCCTCATCTTTCCATGGAAAAGCAGAGGTACAATCTATGCCTCTGTATGGTTTGTCAGCACAGTATTTAAAGATTTTTATTAACATGTATTAATTATTTAATAATGATCTTCATTGTGACATTTACATACTCATACTGTGCTGGTTACTTTTTGTCAACTATACACAGATTAGAGTCATTTGGAGGAGGAACCTCAGTTGAAGAAATGCCTCTGATCAGGTGGGCCTGTAGTCATTCCTGTGCAACATTTTCGTGAGTGTTGACTGATGTGGGAGGAAACAGCTCACTACAGGTAAAGCTACTTCTGGGCATGTGGGCCTCATGGCTATTAAAAGCTAGTTCTGAACGTAAGCTTGAAAGTAAGCCAATAAGCAGCGCCCCTCCATTGCCTCTGCTTCAGTTCCTGCCTCTAGTCTCCTGTCTTGAAGTCTTGTCCTAACTTCTCTTCATGATGAGCTACAGCTGTAAACTGACATAAAGTCTTTCCTTCCTATTTAGCTTTGGTTTTGGTCGGTGTTTTATCACAGCATCAATAAAGCAAACTAGGACATGTTCATAATGTGTTTTCATCATATTCACTCCCACAGTACCTTCTCTTATCCCCCTCCCACTCCTGCTAATCCTCCTCCCAAGTAGTTCCCCTCCCCATTCTACTTCCCTGTCTTTCTGTGTATGTCACTCAGTGAGTTTTATTAGCATTGCTTACAGGATCATTAATGGAGCATGAGCACTTTACCAGTGGCCATATCACTGAAGACAATGTCCCTCTCTCCCCTAGCAACCATGAAGTACCTATAGATCCTGTGGGAGGGGTGAGGCCTCATAAGTCCCTATCTCCTCTAGGATGGGCCCAATCTGGTGCAGATAATCCTAGCTGCTATGAGTGCAAGAGTGCAACAACTATGTTATGCCTAGAAGACAGTATCCCACAGGATCCTACCCCTTCCTCCAGCTTTTACATTCTTCCTTCCTGTGCTGTTTCTTGAGCCTTGAAAGCAGTAGTACTTTTTGATTATTTTAACTGTGTTTGTGTGTGTGTTTGCATAAGTGTATGTGTTTGTGTGTGTGTGTGTGTGTGTGTGTGTGTGTGTGTGTGTGTGTGTGTGTGTGATGAGTGCAGGTTCCCATGGAGATCCCTCAGAGCTGGAGTTTGGCCACCTGGCCATCTAACATGAATGCTTAAAACTGAACTCAAACCCTGTGTAAAATGAACAACCACTCTTAACTGTCAAGACATATTTCTAGTCCCCAATATTTTTATAGATGTTATACCACTGATACTGAGAAAGCTCTGATCATCTATTATTTCAAGATTATTAATAAACTGAATGATTACATATCCCCAGCACTTTGGAGATAGAGGCAAGAAAACCAGGAGCTCAAAGCCAGTCTGGGCTACATATTTGGATCCAAAGCCAGCCTGGGATACATAAGACCCTCTCTCAAAAACCAGAGTATTAATAAATACTACAGTATGCAACATTCTGAAGTTGACTTTTGTTCCATATTATTGGTATTCCATCCAAGTTGTTGTATATATTAATCATTAATTTAGTCATATCATTAAATAGTATTCTAAATTATAAATATAGAGTAGTTTTAGGCATTTCCCTATAGAAGAACATTTGAATCAGATAGGTGTGGTATCTTAGGTTTTTAATTACAGCACTCAGGAAACAGGAGCAGGACAAATTCTTAGAGTTTGCTTCCAGCTTCAGTCACAGAGTGAGTTCCAGGCCAGTTTAAGCTATATAGCAAAATCCTGTCTCAAAAAAGTATTTTGGGGCTGGTGAGATGGCTCAGTGGGTAAGAGCACCCGGATGCTCTTCCGAAGGTCCGGAGTTCAAATCCCAGCAACCACATGGTGGCTCACAACCACCCATAACAAGATCTGATGCCCTCTTCTAGAGTGTCTGAAGACAGCTACAGTGTACTTACATATAATAAATAAATAAATAAAAATATTTTGAGTTAAATTGTTTCTACTTTGGACCTCTTACAAATAAAGATACAAAAGCATCCATGTATTGGTTCCTGCATATTCCTTTCTGAGGGAAATGCTCACAAATGTAATTACATGGTAAGTGCTTGTTTGGTTTTTCTCCCCCAAGAAACTGCAAGCTGTTTTCAGCACAGCTGTAGCACTTTTGTGGCCACCAGCAATACTCAAGTCCAGCTTTTCTCTATTGTCACCAGCATTTTGTGGTATCACCTTTTACTTTAGCCCCTATTCTATCTACTCTATCATGTATCAGATAAACATTTGTTGTTTCTCTAGTGATTAATTAAAGTGATGTATCTTTTCATGTATTTTTTTATATCCAAATATCCATTTCATGAAATGTCCATTCAGGTATTTTGTCCATTTTCTGTTGGGTAGCAGTTGGGGAGAGGTTGAGACAAATCTCACTCCTATACCTCAATCTAGCCTGGAATTTACTATGCAACTCAGATTGGACTTGGTCTCCTCAGTGCTGAAATAATAAAAGTGAGCCCCTATGAACAAGTGAATTGCACACTCCCCCCTGGCTCCCCCTGTTAAAGGAGTTGTAAGAATGTATAGATTTCTTTTTAGTTTTTTTTTTTAATTTATTTATTTATTATATGTAAGTACACTGTAGCTGTCTTCAGACACTCCAGAAGAGGGTGCCAGATCTTGTTATGGATGGCTGTGAGCCACCATGTGGTTGCTGGGATTTGAACTCAGGACCTTTAGGAAGAACAGTCGGGTGCTCTTACCTGCTGAGCCATCTCACCAGCCCTCTTTTTAGGTTTTAAGACAGCATCAGATATGTGACTTGTGATATTTTCTTCCTGGCTGTGACTTTTCATTTCCTTAAACTGAGATTTTTATGGAGCCAGCACTCTTAACTTAGATGTGGTCTAAGATTCTTGTGTAAATTTTAATTCTATGGTAATAAATCCCCATTTTGAGACAGTCTCATTTTTTTTAGTCTAGGCTAGTCTAGAACTCACTATGTAAACTGGGTTAGCCTCAAACTTGTGGTGATCCATCTTCTTTCCAGGGATAAGGGCTGGAGGTAACTAGCTGCCACACCTAGTTGTATTCAGTCTATTTTGTATTTAGGTCTTGTTTCCTTTCATAGCCCTAGCTGGTCTCCTGCCTACTCTCTATTTAGTCTAGGCTGGGATTGAATTCAGGTTATAGTCCTTGTTCTTCAGTCTTCTAGATGCATGGATTACAGGTGTGAGTCACCATACCTGAATGGTCTTTAAAATTTCCTTTTCATATAACATATTTTGCTTGTTCTTTTCCCCTACCACAATTCCACCTAGAACCTGCTCCCTACCCACACAATTTTGCTCTCTCTCTCCACCCCCTCTCTCCCCTCTCTCCTTTCTCTTGTTCATGTGTGTGGGCGTAAGTAAGAGTTTAGAAATTGGAACTATCAAGTGGACAATAGGGAATCATAATGTCATTGTGAGAATGCAAACTTATATAATTCTTTTGACAAATTCTTTGGAGGTCTCTGCAAGGTCTGGAAATTATATGGGAGAGATGGAAAAAAAATCTGCTTCAGCTCTCGATTCAGGAAGGTGCTCTTGGGTTGTATGAGAAAACAAGTTGCCTGTGCTCCAGTTTCTGTCTTGAGTTTCTGCTCTGCCTTCCTTTCACGATGGAGTAGAACTCATAATATATAATAAACCTCCATAGTATGTACTAAACCTTTCCCTCCCCACTTGCTTTGGGTCATGGCTTTATCACAGCAACAGAGAACCAAAGTAGGACAGCCTGTAACCCTAGGAATTGGAGACATGCAGTTTCTGGGTCTCACTGGCTAGCTGGTTTCGTCAAAACAAGGGGTTTCAGGTTCAGCTTTTGTCTAAAAAAAATAATAATAACAATGTGGCGATCAATAGAGATTGCTATCTGAAGTCAACCTCTGGCCTCCACAAGTATAGCTGTAGGAATGTGCACCTGTCCACATGTGCGCACACATATGCATACCAAACATAAAAAGAATTAACAGCCAGGTGTGGTGCATACCTTCTGCAATCCCAGGACTCGAGATAAAGTTTAAGACCAGCCTGACTATGTGAGATCTTGTCTCAAAAAGTAAAAATTAATAAGGGTAGGTATTGCGGTTGGCCCCTATAATCCCAGCACTGAGAACTCAGATCCTCAATGCAGGTCTGTACTGCGTTTTCTCTACCCACTGAGCCATCCCCTCAGCCCCTCTGGATGCACTTCTTTTCTTTTCTTTTCCTTCCTTCTTTCCTCTCCCTCTCCCTCTCCCTCTCCCTCTCCCTTCCCCTTTCTCTTTTTCCTTTCCTCTCCCTCTCCCTCTCCCTCTCCCTCTCCCTCTCTCCCTCTCTCTCTCTCTTTCTTTCTTTTTTAAGTTTTGAGACTGGATAGTTCTGGTTATCATGAAAGTCACTATGTAGACCAAGCTGGCCTCAAACTCATAGAGATCTATCTGCCTCTGGCTCCTGAGTGTTGGGATTAAAGGCATGTCCACCATGCCTGGTTTTGACTGTTAAAATTTTCCTTTTCAAATCACTGTAAGGTTTCCCCATTCTGACTGAGCTTCAATCAATTCAATTTGCAAGTCTGAGACTAACCTAGGCTACAAATATAAGATGCGAACAGTCACAGATTTGAGAATTGGGGTATTGAAGGACTGGCTAGAAGTAAAATTCATACAGTGTACAAAAGAAGTAAAGGTAACTCTAAAACAATGTAGGAATAGCAGATTAATATAGGATAGTAGATATGATAAATATAATATGCTACATTCAGAGCCCCATGGACTGTGATAACCACCTCTTGACCCATAGCTGAGCCAGGCCTTGTTAGAGACCATGTGCAACTTGGTCGACATCAGCTGTCTGCAATCCTCCTGAAACTATGCTCTTCTTGTTCACATGGGAGGTGTCTCACCAGGGGCACTGTGCTACAGAAACACTCAGGGGTAATGATAAGGAAAAGTCCCCCTCCCTCGGTACATCAGAGAAGCTAGGGTTACGGAAGGTGTGTGTGAGGAAAGCTGGAGGCTCAGCCAGAGCCTGGAGCCTGAGGAAGCAGGAAGTAATCTGCCCTATTTGTCTCTGTCCCTCAGTGATAGAACCTAACACTATACCAGATGGCAAGGCAAAAAGGATTGGAAAACCCCAGGGCCATTGAGAGAACAGGTATAAAGGCAATCTGAGAGGTACCACATCAATCCCAGTCAGAGAAACTCTGAGAACTGAGGAGCTGAGTGGACATGGTGTTGAATTGTTCCCATGGATAACCAAGCAGACATTGGCAGGGGTTGGAGTGGAGTAGAAGGTCAGGAGGTGAGCTGTTTCTTTAAGTATGACCTCGGTCTGTCTGCATCTGAGTCAAGTGGAGGACTCCAATGCAGTTCTTCTGAACTAAAATAATAGCTGGATATAGTTCTACCAGATCTTTGTTTTCACAAGTGTCAATTGAAATAATAAGTCAGTTGTGAATATTTCAAATGCATAAAAGACAAGAAAATAGTATACCAGGTCCCAGATTACCCATCAGCCAGCTCTAACATATGTTCATATATGCCTCAATTCCTGTAGGTTTTTAATTTCTTCTTTTTAAAAAGGTTTATTTATTATTATATGTAAGTACACTGTAGCTGTCTTCAGACACACCAGAAGAAGGCATCAGATCCCATTACAGATGGTTGTGAGCCACCATGTGGTTGCTGGGAATTGAACTCAGGACCTTCAGAAGAGCAGTCAGTGCTCTTAACCACGGAGCCATCTTACCAACCCCGGTTTTAAATTTCTACTTGTTTCAGCTCAAATTCTACACTCGTTCCCTTTTCTCTGTTGTAACCAGGAGGTTGCCATTGTGCACATTCTTGCTTGTCTATCACTGCTTTAGGCAACGGAGAGCCTTTGAAGGGTTTTATCTCTTTTTGTAAGTAGGGGTTTCACATAACCCATGCTGGCATCAAACTTACAATGCAGGCAGGAACGGCCCTGAATTCCTGATCTGCCTTTGCCTCCCAAGTGCTGGCATGACAAGTTTCCACCATTCTGTCTAGCTCCTTAAAAAAAAAAGCAGCATGTCACTAGAAACAAACAAATAAACAAACAAACAAACCAAAATCGAATAAAACTAGCTACCTGGAGTCTTCTGGAATATTCATTAGGATAAGAAGAGGTACTTTCAGTGGGGCAGAGTGTGTGAAGCTCGACTTTTGGTCTTTTTCCTCAGGCCTTTCTGGGAAGCCTGCTCTGTTCCTGTGACCTCCAGTATCTGTTTTCACCTTCGTTCCCAGCTCATCAGCTCTGTTATCTTCACCTACTTCCCAAGTCAGCCCGGGCTCTGTGGTTAGTCACTTCACATAGAAGGTGGCCTACCCTGACATTGTTCTGTAACAAATGTAACTTTTAAATCTCAATGTTAACAACTCTTTCTTTTGCCTTGCTGTGCTGGTTTGTGGCCCTTTCCACCTTGCTTCTGTTACTTACAGTAATTTGTGATAGGTAAATGGTTAAACTGAGGGAGAAAGATGGAAGTGATAAGGCACATCTATCCTCTACTAAAGAGATGTCAGGAGGATCGCCATGAGTCCCAGGCTAACCATGGCCACACAGTGCAACCTTGTCTCCACAAAACTAAATGAAAAACAAAACAAAACAAAACAAAACAAAACAAAACAAAAAGCAAAACAAGGCAGATTTTTAAGCTTTGGACACTGGCCATGGCCCTATTTTGTGTTAAACTATATTCTTGAAATGATTCGGACTTGGCTGGTCATCATAAAATATACACAGTACCTCAATAATACTGCCAGCCTTTGTTTGCCTGTGGAGTAAAATTTGCCTGAGCAATTGTGGTGCTGTCCAAATGACATAAAATTGTGTTGAAATAGGTCATACTGAGGAAGTAAATGTATCAACAATTGGATTCTGTTTATTTCTATTACATAGATTTGGCCATGGCTCAAGTCCAATTAAAAGTTTGATCGACTATATTTATTTTACTTATAAGTATAACAAGCAAAACCACAGAGGTAAAGTCATCATTTTATAGAACTATGGATAGACCCAACTACATCACTGAATCTCAAAATGTTGGTGTTAAAACACAGAAAACAGTCCTGAGACTGACGGGTGAGCATAGAAAGAGCTTAGAAACAGGAGTCTCTACTTGGCTTGGGTTGGGTGCAAGTACTTCCTTTGCAAATAATGCACCTAGCAAACTGTTGACAACCTGTGACCCCCACATACATCTGCCTTAGGCTGCACATAGACCTGCTTTAACCAGTGGAGATATGTTACTCTCCTTAGCACCACTTTGATAATGGCGGACCCTTGAGTGCCTTCACTCACGTGGCTGCTGTCAAGCTTGGGAGTGCGCTTACTTTGATGCTTCACCTTGAATAAAGTGTCCTTGCTACTTTCAAAATACACGGGAGCCCTTATTTCGGTTCTTTGATTGAGAAACCAAGAACCTGGAAAAACCGGGTCCAGATTGTGACCACCAGTAATACTACCACACTGGATATTCCCTTTATGCAACATCCTTGAAAGCACAGGCTAGCATAAAAGGGTTGACAACAGATGAGCAGTTTGGTTGCCTATGATGTGGAGAGAAGGAGGAACAAAAGGAGGTGAAAGGGCACATTTTTTCTTTCAAATTTTCATTTATTGAAAATAGCTTTTCATACAATATATTCTATTTACAGTATTTCCCTCCCCAACACCCCAAAGATCCTCCCTCCCTCCCCTCCCATCCAGATCCACACCATTTCTGTCTCTGCTTAGAAAACAAGCAGGCATCTTAGCAGTAATAATAAAATAAGACAAAAACAAACAAGTCAAAATACATTAAAACAAACAGAAGAAAAAGAGCCAACGAAGAAGCACAAGAAACACAAATAGATACAATGACACCTGTGTATACACACACATACACACACACACACACACACACACACACACACACACACAGGAAAACACAGAAGCAGAAGCCACAATATAAATACAATGGACCTATATGGTTTAAAAAAATAAAGCAAAAACAAAAACATACCTTGACAAAGTATGAGACAAAGTACATCCGAAGTTGCCATTGAGTTTGTTTTGAGTTGCCCAGCTACTGCTGGGAGCAGGGCCTGCCTGCCCTTAAGAGTGGTTTGTATATTCCATGATATTCTGTTGGAGAAAATTCATTTTTCATTTCTGAGTGGTTATTAGTTAGGGATAGCTTCTGGATTAGGGATGTATATGTATGCTTTTGAGCCTGGTAGGAAAAGTTCATCTAGATCAGTGGTTCTCAACCTTCCTAATGCTGTGACCCTTTAATAGAGTTTCTCACATTATGGTGAAACCACGCCCCCCCCACACCATAAAATTATTTTGTTACTATTTCATCAGTGTAATTTTGCTACTGTTATGAATTATAATGCAAACATATGACTTGTGAAATATATGGTATGTGATCCTCCTAAAAGGGTCCTTTAATACCCAAAGGGATTGAGACCCACAGCTTGAGAACCATTGATCTAGACTGTGTGTGATTGTAATGAAATAGCCTGTAGATATTAAAATTATTCAATTGGCCTGGAGCTATAGCTCAGTTGGTAGAGTGCCTGTCTAGCATGTACAACATCCTAGGGTCAACCCCTAACACCCCATAAATTTGATTTTGCATGCCTCTAATCCTAGCATCTGGGAGGAGGGGGCAGAAGGATCAGCAGTTCAAAGTCAGCCTCAGCCACAAGAAACTATCCCTATCGCTATCACCATCAAAAAAAGCAGGGAGGCAGGGGACAACAAGAACAGGACTGCGAGACTTAGCGGGAAACAGCTATAATTAAATGGATGCCTCACATACATGTGGAGAGGTGCTTGACGGCCTGCATTTGCCAACATCGAGCTATAAAATTAAACTCTGCCTCATCATAAATTTCTCTATAGTATGACTCTTTTACCTGGTACTAAAAGTGTTTGACAATAACAAACCTCTCTGGATTCATGAGCGAGGCTGGTTTGCAGATCACTATTTTAAACACAGTGTTTGTTGATGACAAGAAGTGAATCTTTCAGTCTGTAGTGTAGACAGAGAAGACAAGTGCTCTTTTGTTCTCAAGTGCTCTGTCTCCAAACATATTTCCCTCATTTTCTGTGACTGTGTCTAAGCCTTTGCGAAGGGTGCTGCAGCTGGACTGTGGAGTGGAACCAGGTCCAGAAAAAGAATTGCTAAAGAATGCAAGTAAACAGGATGTCAGATGTTATCCTTAGCCTATTTCCCTAAACATAGCTTTTTTGGCTACAAAGTAAAATGCCATTCTTCCAGCTTCTGCTTATATGCAGCGATGGCTGACAGCAGGAACAGTCTTCCTTTGCTTGGCAAGTTGTCACCATGCGGCTCCACGTGTTTTGTAAAGAAGGCATAATCGTGACACACACTGTCTCTGTGAGATTGTCTGAGGACATCCGGCCATTTCTGGAAGAAATTTTTTCAGTCCTAAGTCTTTGTTTGAGCTCTCTTTTACCAGCACAGCTCCCCACGAGGCTCAGATCTGTCTGACCTAAGAGCCAGTTGGCATCCTCCTCCTGACAAAAGCCAGATTTTTCACCGAGACTAGACTGTATTGACAGTGTTTTCCCAGTCTGCCCCATGCGTGTCTCATTTCCAAGGCTCTGTAAAGTGCTGGCTCACTCCGGCTTCCACGAGCACTTGCTGACTTTTCTGCCTCCCCAGCATCCTCCCCACTTCCTTTCCTTACAGCTTCTTGCACTGTTGTACGTGTTCCTCCCTTAAAAAAAAAAAAAAGAACCTAATGAGTTTGTTTTGCAAGTTTCGAAAAAGAACCAGTGATGTTCTCCCAGGAGTTTGTCCATTCCTTATCATTCCTTTTCATATCTTTAGGTATGATCTCTGTGGTTTAGAAATCCCACGTTCCACTGTTGTCAGAGAAAAGTTGCCTTAAACCTTTGCCCTGCAAGCACCAGAAGAGCGCTCATAAAAGGAAGACAGCAGCAGATGCAATCACGGATGTGGCTTAGTCTTCACAGCTGCCCCGAGAGCTGTTCAGAGCGTCCGAGAGCCTCAGTCATGAATCCAGAAGAACGCCTTGTGACATGGCTTATATCTTTGGGAGTTCTAGAGTCTCCCAAAAAGACCGTCTGTGATCCAGAGGAGTTCTTGAAGTCCTCGCTGAAAAATGGGGTAGTGTTGTGCAAACTCATAAACAGACTTCTGCCTGGCTCGGTGGAGAAGGTAAGGTCATTTTGCTGTGTCTTTGGGATTACTTTCCACCACAGAGCAGCAATAATATCATTCTTGAGATTTTTCTATTGCGGGGTCATGGGAATCCCCTTCTTCAATATCTTTCTAAAAGTTAGGCGTTTTTATTTACTGTCCTTGTACTTTGAAAAAGTCAGAAAATGAAATATTATCCTTCAGTAATTGACACCCTGATGTTACCCTACTAAAGCCCGGCTACAGGACTGCCAACCAGGGATGGGAGGGCAACCTTATTGTGTACAAGTTTGCTGTGGTTGTGGAAATGCACATTAAACTTCCCCTGTGCACTTTAGACATGTTTTGAACATGAGTCTGTGGATAATGGAATAATTTTGTTGTAGATCTTTCTGGTGTTTGAGAGTTTGCCTAAAAAAATAATAGAGACTTCCTTGGGTTTTTTTTTAAAGATTCATTGAAGAAAAGTCTATTCACAAGTGTCAATGTTACTTAAAACTCCCCCAAAACCAAAGAGAAACAAACTCTATGCATTAAAGGCAATGGGCATTCAAAGTGAAACTAAACCTTGCTTTAAAAAAACTTCAAGATTTTTGAGGTTAGAAGCCCATGTTATGACAGTAGACGGTTTTGTGTCATTAAAGGTAGAGTACTTATGATTCTTTTCTTAAGGTCATTGTGCATGTAACTTAAATAGGGGTCTTTTGCCTTTTGGAATCAGTTCTATGTTTATGGAACAAGTAGATTTACTTAAAATTTCTCAAATGTGAGAAATGGTGATTAAACTAATAAGATACAGAGAGACATAATAAAAAATGTGATGCCCAGTCATAGTGAAATATCAACAAATTATCATGAGGAGAGGGAGGTAATCAAAGTAACCTTCTCGGACAAAAGCAGGATCTAAACTATATATATTTATATATACATGCGCGCGCGCACACACACACACACACACACACACACACCATACTGAGGCCGACTGCATCGACGACTGTGTGTGTGTGTGTCCATGTGTCCGTGTGTCTTAGTTTCTCCGATTTGCTAGCACCACAGTCGAGTAGAAGGTATGAGAAAACCTTAAGTAGAAATGACTTGGAGACATTTGAAACAAAAACCAACCGTTCAGGCATTTGCATCACTTCCTTCAGTGGTTAGTTCTCTTCCTGGATGGAGAGCAGGGCTGCCCCCTGCCTTCCAAAGCCAACTGTGTCTAGTTATCAGCAAAAGGTGATGATGATTGTTTGTCATGGCCTAGCAATCTCCAAGTGACATTTGACTCTTTCCCTAGTATTGTCTGGAACCCCAAACTGAGGCCGACTGCATCGACAACATCAATGACTTCCTGAAAGGATGTGCAACCCTTCAAGTGGAAGTAAGCTTACTTGTCTTGCCTTTCATTTTGCCATTATTTTCTGCTCTCTTAATTAAAAAGTCTGCAAATGTAATGATTGATTTTTCACTGCCAGTAGCCACAGAGTAAATAGAGGTAGAGAATCCCTTTGGAGAATCTCCAGTTGAGATTGATAATGCCCACTAGTGTCTTTCAGAACCTAATACTAAACAGAGCAAAACTATTGACTGGAAATGGTGGTACACACCTATACTCTGCAACAGGTGATGGAGACATGGAAGTCAAACGGTCAAGGTCATCCTCGGTTATACATTTAAGTTTTGGGTCAGTCTGGGCTACATGAAAGTTTTTCAGAGAGAGAGAGAGAGAGA
>NC_034613.1:48258419-48292069 GCF_900095145.1 Mus pahari | reverse complement strand
GAGAGAGAGAGAGAGAGAGAGAGAGAGAGAGAGAGAGAGAGAGAGAAGAAAATAACAAAACAACAAAACAACAAAATACAAAATTGATGGCTTTTAAATGCAGCTTCTTTCTAGGGGATCAAGCTTTCTGTGGATGTGCTTCCTTATTAATGGAGGCAATGCCAGCCAGCGAGTCACTGGCAACAGCAAAAGTAATGAACAGCCCTGAAAACATACAAGTAACATTATATGGACTGAGAAGATTGTATTTAGGAACATATATGTACATGTTTATACATATACAATGTGGTAGCAATTAATGGGAAAAGAGGCCTTAATTTTTTTAAAGATTTATTTATTTATTTTATGTATATGAGTACACTGTAGCTGTATCCAGATGGTTGTGAGCCTTCATGTGGTTGTTGGGAATTGAATTTAGGACCTCTGCTCGCTCTGGTCAGCCCCGCTCACTCCAGCTCACAGATTTATTTATTGTATGCAAGTACACTGTAGCTGTCTTCAAATGCACCAGAAGAGGGCTTCAGATCTCATTACAAATGGTTGTGAGTCACCATGTGGTTGCTGGGATTTGAACTCAGGACCTTCAGAAGAACGATCAGTGATCTTACCTGTTGAGCCATCTCACCAGCCTGAGGCCATAAATTTGAAGGAGAGTGGAAAGGGATATGCAGGAACATTTGGAGTGAGAACAGGAAAGGGAGAAGTACTGTAACAACAACAACAACAACAACAACAACAACAACAACAATAAAAGAAACAGAAAAAGAAATGGCCTTTTAAAGCTCATTAATACTTCCAAACAAAGTGAAACTTTGAACTGTAAGAACCTGGCTGGCTTTCAGGTCACAGCTGTACTTAAGCTGATCAGAGGGAGAGGTTTGCTTGCAATGCACAAGGCCCTGGCCTCAATCCCCAAACCGAGAGCAAAACCAGCAAAAAGCAAAATCAAAACGCAAGGCACATTAAACTATGTCGTATTACTTGTGCATGCACAAATTATCTCACTGAAAAGGAAGGCAAGCCTTTCGTGTGCTTCCATGTTATTTTTGTAGTATAGGGGAATGGATCCCGGTCATAAGTGGGCCACTCCTTCATGTCCTCCCATAAGCCTTTGAGCTGTGAAAGAGACGCAGCACTAACCACATTGTGATGGTGTTTCAGGGTCAAGTGAGATATTGCTTAATTCTGTAGTCTTAAGAAAGTCAACCTCCTAAAACGAATGCAATAATTTGTGTATTATCTTCAGCTCAGGGCTAGGTCAGAAGTGTTTTACATTACTAATATAATATTGTCTGGGTAAGTGGTAGGGGTTTGAGCATAGACTCTGGTGCTAGACTTCTTGGGTTTAAATCTCAGTTATTGTTCACTAGTGACATTGTGACCTTTGCATCTGTTATTTTACTATGCTTCTATAACTTGGCTTTTCCACCTGTAAGATAGGAATACTAGTGGCACCTGCATGATTTGAAATTTCAATGAATTAATATATGTAAAACCCTGGGAAGAGAGCCTGGGTCATATGTTTCTTCAAGGAGCTATTTATCATTATCACCACCACCACCACCACCACCACCATCAGCATTATCACTAACTGTTGCCTCAGCTAAACATTGTTTTCTTCAAAAGTTTTCTTAAAGCTGGCTGGCTATAGTGGTGCAAAACTCTAATCTCAGCATTTGGGAGGCAGAGTCAAGAGGGTCTCTGTGAGCTTCAGGCCATCTTGATCTACACAGATAGTTCCAGGTCAGCCAGGACTACAACATGAGACCTTGTCTCAAAACTGGCCTTTTGTTTTTGTTTGTTTGTCTGTTTGTTTGTCTGTTGTTTGTCTTTTTTTTTCTTGAACCCAACCTTAATCTAAAGTTACATCTGTGTCAGAATATCTTATTCCGGGCTGGTGAGATGGCTCAGTGGGTAAGAGCACCTGACTGCTCTTCCAAAGGTCCCGAGTTCAAATCCCAGCAACCACATGGTGGCTCACAACCATCCGTAACAAGATCTGATGCCCTCTTCTGGAGTGTCTGAAGTCAGCTACAGTGTACTTACATATAATAAATAAATAAATCTTTGAAAAAAAAAACAATATCTTATTCCAATCTTCCCTGTTTCTCCGTTTGGGGGCCCCATCAGCCACCTTGGCATTCATGGTCCATGTGGCTTCAGAGTATGTACAGGATGCTGTCTACTGTGGAGCAGACCATGACATTTTCATGTTTAATTTTTCAGCTAAAAACCTGGTGAAGTTGCCAGTGATTTCTGTGCCGAAACAGGCAGAAGGTATACTGTGCTTCTTTGCAGTTCTAAGAATACTAGATGAAACAGACACCTCCTGCTGCTGCTGCTCTTGGGGGTTTTCTGATAACTAAAGATTACTCCTTTAAACAAAAATGCTTAAAATGTTTTTTTTAATCAAAAAAAAGTTCTTTCCACTTTGGGTAGAAATTTTACTAAAAAGTATATGAGATGATATGAACATTGGAATAAAAGAATATCAGATATTGTGATTATCACATTCCTTTTGTAGCTTCATAGATATGTGTTAGAGTCAGTTCATGCCTGTATCCACGTTCCTGTCCGTGTGTGTGTGTGTGTGTGTGTGTGTGTGTGTGTGATATGTATATACATTTTGTGGGTACATATATATGGTCGATGTAGGTGTCTTCTTCTATGCTTTCCAGGTTACCTAAACTATTTGAAATAGTCTAGATCCCTTATATGTATAGATGAGTTTTAGAATCTTGTCCATTTCTTTTGATCCTTCCTTCCTTCCTTCCTTCCTTCCTTCCTTCCTTCCTTCCTTCCTTCCTTCCTTCCTTCATTCCTTCCTTCTGTCCTTTCTTTCATAAAATATCTCACTGAACTTGAAGCTTGTTCTTTGTGTCAACAAGCCCCTCCCCTACTCAGCATTGGGATTATAGGCAGTTGCTAACCTTTCCATGGATGCTGGGGACTCAACTTTTGGTTCTCATGTTTGTGCAGCAACCACTTTACCCACTGAGCCATCCTCTCAGCCTTACATCTTAGTTCACTCTACTGTTCATCAAGTTTCTTGGCAATGCTGTGCTCTTGCTTCCTCATCTGTATGAAAGGGACTCTAACAAGGACTCTAACACGGACTCTAACAAGGATTCTAACAAGATTCACTACAGGGGACCTTAGGCTTTAATGTGTGCTTTCACGTGCGCGTGTGTAACTTGTCTGGATATTTTGCCTGGATGTATGTCTGAGCACCACATGTATGCCTGGTGCCTGTAGAGGCTAGAAGATGGCATTACCCCAGAACTGGAGTTGCAGATGATTGTGAGCTTCCATGTGAGTGCTGGGAATTGAACCTGGATCCTCTGCTACAACAGCCACTGCTCTTCACTGTTGAGCCATCTCTCCAGCCCAACAGCAGAAGATTTTGAAATTAATTCCTAATGTTAGCACTCAATGTGGTGGGTATCATTGAAGAGAGCTATTTTAAGGGTTAGACAAAATAATTCATCTATAGTTCTTAATATATCACTGCATCTAAGCATGAATCCCACTGCTGTTACCTTATAACTAGGTGCTCTTTGTACTATTGTGCAAAAACAAAACAAAGCAAAAAAACCTGAGCCACAATGAGTCACTCACAGAGCCCTCAAGGAAGGCACATAGAATCACCGTAGAAGGAATGAGACTGAAAGATGAGCCGGAAAGCACGGAGCAGCCAAGTATGTGGCCTGTCCAGTCTGAAAGTTTCCAGGTAGCTGAAAAACAGACCTATACAGAAGTGTTCTCAAAGGTCATGGAGGAAGAGGGAGAGAGGGAGAGAGACAGAGAGATGAAGAGACACACAGAGACACACAGAGAGAATGAGAGAATGAGAGAAGTCAGGTACCAAGTACTTAGAACAGACAGTGTGAGGTGTAGGACATGCTTGGTGGATCTCAGTTAACTTTGTAAAGCTCTAAGTATATGAAACGCAAGAATAGGGCTTAACTCTTTCCCAGGATACACTATCATTTATCTAAAGAGAGGCTGCCAGTTTGAATCAGTTGCTTTGGAAGATTGAACCACTGAGTCAGAGAGGTGGTGACTAAGCTTAGGGTTCAGAAGTGGAGGACTACATTATAACACTTGGCCTCTCCAGAGGACCTACATCTTTTTGTTGGATTTGGATATGATAGTTTAGGGCTCTCTAGTGGTCCATACAGCTAATAACAGATAAATCTGGAGAACAAAACCTTTCCAACTTCCTTAAAAAAAAAAACTTATTTATTTATTATACATAAGTACACTGTAGCTGTTTTCAGACGTACCAGAAGAGGGCGTCAGATCTCATTACGGATGGCTTCTGGGATTTGAACTCAGGACCTTCCGAAGAGCAGTCAGTGCTCATAACTGCTGAGCTATCTCTCCAGCTCCACCTTTCCAACTTTCAGACTGTCCTTTGAAACATTTTTTTTAAAAAAAAAAGATTTTGATAAAGTCATATTTGTTTTTATTTTACTTTGTCTTATTTTATTTTTGTGCATGTGTCTGTGTATCTGCCCCAGTGTATGTGGAAGTCAGAGGACAATTTTCAGTACTTACTTCTTGCCTTCTGCCTTGCTGAGGCAGGACCTGTCTCCTTTCTGTGGTGGTGGTGTGTCCTCTAGCTGGTCTGAGAGCATGCCAACAGTTTTCTCATTTGCTTCTCATCTCAGCATGAAGGTGCTGGGATTACAGATGTGCAACCAAGGCATCTCACCTTTTCACGATTAAACATGTATTTCCTGTGTGTGGATGCTTGGACTGCATGTACACTTGTGCACCACTTGTATGCTTGGTGCCCATGGACTATAAAAGAAGGTGTGGGGTTCCTTTGAGTTACAGATGGCTGGGAACCAGCACGTGAGTGCAGGGAATTGAATCCAGGTCCCCGTAACCACTGAGCCATCGGCTAAGGTTTGCATGCTTACCCAGTAAGCAGTTTTACCCACTGAGAAACCTCACCAATTCTCAACTGGTATCTTTTTTATTTATTTTATTTTATTTTATTTTATTTATTTTTTCGAGACAGGGTTTCTCTGTGCAGCCCTGGTTGTCCTGGAACTCACTCTGTAGACCAGGCTGACCTCGAACTCACAGAGATCCTCNTNCCTCTGCCTCCTTAGTGCTGGGATTAAAGGCCTGCACCACCATCACTGGATCAGAATGGTCTTCATAATTTGACTTTGGAGCTTTCCTTGACACTGCATGGGAATACAATTAATTTTTAAGATTTATCTTCTATCTATCAACTTTTCACATTTTGTTTATGAGCTCTAATAGTTCATTTGTGGTGTTCTGATGATTTTTATTATACAAGCTTATGTTGTCTATGACTAGGAGATACTTGTACTTTTTTGGGGGGGGTCTGGACAATTTTATGTATTTTTCTGTGCTACTTTATAGGTTAAAGTAGAAACACATTCCTTGGGCTGGTGAGATGGCTCAGTGGGTAAGAGCACCCGACTGCTCTTCCAAAGGTCCCGAGTTCAAATCCCAGCAACCATATGGTGGCTCATAACCATCCTTAACCATCTGTACCAAGATCTGACGCCCTCTTCTGGAGTGTCTGAAGACAGCTACAGAGTAATTACATATAATAAATAAATAAAGCTTTAAAAAAAAAAAAGAAACACATTCCTTGTTTGGGTTTTGCTTTTAAGGATGAAAGTGTTAGTGTTTCCCCATTAGGTATGATGTTAGATGTGTATTTTTCATAAGTAGATCTTAGTACTGAGAAAATTTCCAATAATTCTAATTCGTTGAGTATCTTTGTTGTTGTTATTGTTGATGTTGTTAGAAAAGATGATACACTTTACCAAATTCTGGATCAGTTTGCCTTGGGAGGTAGAGGTAGGAGGTTCCAGAGTTCAGGATCTACTTCGGCTACATTTATGAACTGCATGTGTGCATGTGAGCACAAGTTTGCATGCAGAAGTCAGAAGAAAACCTTGGGTGTTGCACCTTACTTACCCCTTGTTATCTTGAATTTCTTTTTGGTTCAATGCTACACACCACAGGCCAGCTACATATGAAATTTCCAGGCATTCCTCTCTCTTCTCATCTTGCCATAGAAGCACTGAGATTACAGATGTGTGTTGCTGAGCTTGGCTTTACATAAATTCTGGGAGTTTGAACCCAGGTTCTCATGCTTGTGTGGTAAACATTTTACCTACTGAAGTGCCATCCCCTAGCCCCCAGTTTTCTTTGCAGATTTTATGCTTCTGTTGAGATAATCATTTATTTAGGCTCTTTATTATGCTGCTACAGTGACTGATATTCATAAGTTGCTTCAATCCTTCATTCCTGTCATAAATTCTGGTGAGTTATGTTGCATATGTACATAAAATTTTGTGTGTATTTGTGATTATTCTTGAAGAATCTTTCATCATAGAAATGGAATTACTGTGTCAAATTTTAATAAGATAATGTCAAATTTGCCTATGAAATGACTCTACCAAGTTACATTTCTACCAAGATCGTGGAGAGTGTTTTCTGTGCCCCTGTCAACACTGTGCATTATTTATCTTTAAAGTTTGCCAATGTGATGGATGAAACAGTATTGCTTTTTCTTTCTTTTTTTGCTATAACTTGTTTTTCAGGATTCCAAGTGAATTTGGACATATTGTCACTCCTTTATAGTCTATTTGTATTTCTTCTTTGTAAACCAAATACATCTTTCCTTTTTTCTCAAAGCATGGAGGAAGCAGTGGTGAATATATTCAGCCAAGTCAAAACTGTGTGTGTGTGTATATATACACAAACACATGTATATATTGTGTATATACATGTGATTTAGAAATCACAGGCTCTGATCAGTTGGGAGTGGTCTCTGGCTGTACAGTTTGGCAATAGCCATGGGAATACTGGTCTATGGAAGCTCTAGCCCAGGGATTTTTTTCCTTCCATTCCTAGTATATATACTGTTCCTTTGTTGTCTCCTACTGCTGTACCCTGCCTAGGACACTCTCTTATCTCAATTGTGCAGAAACAGGCATGTCCTCTGCTTCTAGATTCAGGCTTACATCATTTATTAAAAAAAGTGCATGAAGGGGTCATCTAATGAATATGTGATTCAAATATTGTTTCTCTCTCCTCCCTCCCTTCCTTCTTTCTTTCCTTCCATCCAAGCTTCCTTTCAATCCCAGCCTGTAGCAGCATGGGTTTTCTCTGCCCCATCCCCCCACCACCACCACTCTCCTGACTTCCTGAGTCACTCCATCTGCCTTGTCACAGCAACAGCACAGGTGCTCTCCCTTAAGTGAGGCTGTAGGATGGACCAGTTGCCATTTCCCAGGGACTCTTCTGCAGGGAAGAACTCCTAGAAGTAAAGCAGCTTTACCAATGCTTATGAGTCAAAGTTAAGTCCATCACTGTCCTGCTCTAGCTCTAAGAAAGTAGGACAAAAGAGCCAGACCAAGGGCACAGTGGACTTCTTCAAGGCCCAGCAGGGGTACTTGTGTGAAGTCAGAATTCCTCTCTCTACGCTTACTATGTAGCTCAGGCTGGCCTGCAACTCACTATGTAGACCAAGTTGGCCTTGAACTCACAGGCATATGCCCATCTCTACCTCCCGAGAGTGTTGGGATTAAAGGCATGCACCACAACAGACAGCTAAGAAAACTTTATAGAAATTGAATAATGTTTCAGCATCTGGCCCTTTTTCATCTGTTTCCACGGGGCAAAACTTCCACTCAATTTAACTAGTAGGGAGACTAAAGGGAGTTCTGATACCTTCCCCCACCTTTACTAGCTGAATGAAGGTGGTACTCCCATTACTCTGTTGAACTTCTATGAAAATGAACACTGTAGCACATCAGTGTTCTCAGCTACTCCATAGGCGGAGGCAGGAGGTTGTGAGTTCCAGGCCAGTCTGGGTTATATAGAGTCCATTCCTCTAAACTGGAAAAGGAGCCCTGGATGAAGTTGCCTACTCTGTGTGTCTTTGAAAGGACTATGCTATTTGGGGGGTCTATTAAGGGAAGAGATGGCTGTGAAGGGCCACTGAGCACTTCTCTGTTTCAGGGAAAGGGATGGGGGATGTCTCAGTGGGTCACTATGCAGCTCACAGGTCCCTGAGTCTTATCCAGGGGAAGGAGAGGAAAGCAGTCTACTAACCAGTAATAGCTAGTCCTTGACTCTAGCATTCCCATTAGGGTTTTGGCAAAGACCCTGGGCAGCCCAGGCACTGTAACCCTGATCTTGGGAATTGGGTGACAACAGCATGCCATGCGCAGTGTAGCTGCAGCCCTTACACCTCAGCTTTTGCTCCTTCCTTGGCTACTGGGGTGCTGAGGCAGCTGCTGCCACCACCGCCACCACCGCTGCCGCCGCTGCTGCTGCTCTTGCTGCTGCTGCTGCTGCTGCTGCTGCTGTTGCTGCTCTGCCCTGTGCCGCTGTCACTTCCAGTTCCTACTTCTGCGATCCAGGTCCGGGTCATAGCTTCCCCTCTGCTGGCCCGGTCTCTCCAGGCTGCTCTCTCTCCCGGGTTCTGGCTCCGGGCAGCAGAGCTGGGTCTGGAGGAACCCTGGGTCCAGGCTCCCACTGGCCATCAGCTCCCCTGCTGTGGCCGTCCCGCCGGGGCACGCCTCCTGTAGCCCTTGATCTTGCTCTAGAGAGAGAACTTGAGGGCAAGAACCTGACTTCCCTCTTTATTAAAATAAATACATAAATAAATACATAAATACATAAAATCCCTTGCCTGGGGAGCTTGGAGGCACAGAAAGGAGTTTGGAGACGGGCTCCCCCCTCCTCACGCGTCCAGGAGCAAAGTTGCAGCCGCCCCTCCCCGCCGGCCATACCAGCGGGCTCTCCAGTTTCGCCCTGGTGGTAACCGCGCGGGGCAGGGTCCCAGCTCCATCTGGGGACAGCGCTTCCCGCAGCCTTGGCACGGGCTGGCGGCGCTCGGCAGCCCCGTGACTCTGAAGGGCGAGCCACTTCCGAGGAGGAGGCTGGAGGGAACAAGCAGCAGGAGGACAACCAAGCCAAGCCAGGTGACCTGCCTGGGGGGCAAGGGGTCAGGGGGAGGGGAACTACAAGGGCCTGATGTTGGGGGGGGGGCTGGTGGAGCCAGAGGAGGAGCCGCCCTTCTTCTAGGATTGACCGCCTAGGTCTGCAGCCCTAGCCGCCAGTCTGTTCTTTGCCAGGGCCTCTCCTTGGTGCCGTGTCTGCGTACCCAGAGCGGGGGCGGGGGCCAGGGCTCAGGGTGAGGACGCGCCAAACTTAAGGGCGGCTGTCCAGCTTCGGCCGCAAGGTTTATAGCAGACTGGATTCTGTCTTCTCCCCTTCCGCGAACCAGAACAAGAAGTCAACGGTACTGTTTCTGATATTAATTTGATGCTCTCCCAAGCTGAAGTAATCCTTGCATTGGGGAATGTTTGACATAAGTCTGTCATAGGAGTCCTTTTCGGATGGACTCTGCCTGTATTCAGTGTAGCTGTAGTTGATTTAGAGTCTTCATTTTCTATTCAGTGAAGGACCCAACAGGTATTCCAGCTATTTCGTTTCTTAGCTCTGGAGTAGAGAGCCCTTGAGTTTATCTCTGTCGCCTCAAATATCTTTCTTCTCAATATCTTATATTTTTAGTTTTGGTTTGTTATTGGTTTTGAATGTAGGAGTGACTCATATGTTCCCCCCTTTCTTAAAGTGTAGTGGGAGTAAAAATATACTCAAAGAATGTACTTTGCTCTGAAACTATTTTTTTTTCAATAAAATCTTCCCATAAACCAAAATGCCACATAAAACAGGATAAATTTGGGCAAATGTTTACGTTTTAAGGTACTGGTTTTAAAGGTAAGATTCTAAAGTCCAGATTGCTTTTCAAACTTGTATTTGCCTGGAAAAATCCAGTTTGTCCTTGAACTTCCTATCTTAATTTTGACATTGACCATGGTAAAAGGATCTCTGATGACATCATCTGCTCCAGCCACAGTTCAGCGTTCCGCCACTGAGAGCACCTCTGTCCAAATTTGTAAGGCCTGGGCATGCCCTTGGACTTGAGCAGATTTCTCTTAAGCAAAATCTTGTGCTACATGCCAGGCAATGCTGCAGTCCCTTCTTACATAAGCAAGCTCCAGGCCCATGTGGTGCAGGGTATGCTTGGAGCAGCAGTTAAAACAAGAGAGGGGCTGTTTCCATGCAAATTGCTGAAGGATGGCTGAAGTTGTGAGTACAGTAAATCAGCACCTAGAAATCTCACCTTGTATGTCTTTAGTGCAAAATTTACTTTTACTTAATTCTCTTTTCCTTCCTTCCTTCCTTTCCCTTCCTTCCTTCCTTCCTTCCTTCCTTCCTTCCTTCCNTTCCTTCCTTCCTTCCTTCCTTCCTTCCTTCCTTCCTTCCTTCCTTTCCTCCTCCTCCTCCTCCTCCTCCTCTTTTGGAATGCTTTCCACTTATCTCAAATTCCACCTCACCATGCCCTTATAAAGGACATTTGAGAGCAGGCGTTTCTTCCAATGATCAAGAAATAGAGAAGTTTGGTTAAGCAGAGTCTCTTCTAGTAGTAGAGCCAACGAGCTAACTGGGAGCTAACTCAGAGCTCTTGCTTGGAGCCTACCTAGGTCTTGTTGTCTGTGTCCTCTAAAAGATGATACTTTGTCCAAAAGTGTTTCATTAAAAACATTGCATGGCCTGTGGCTCTGAACTACCTGGTCATTGTGTTAGCGCTCACTTTGGCCTCTTGTTCACATAGCCTCTGCTCTGTAATTAGGGCTGAGGGTTGGGCCTGGAGCTTTTGTTCACCCCCTGGTGCACCACCTTTCCCATCATCTTCAGGGATAGCAAGGGATGGCTACAGGGAGCCACCAGGACTGAAACATTTCCAAAATGTATTTGACACCATTCATAGAGTAGTATTTAAATCTCTAGACATTTATTCAGGGAACAAAATGAGAGGTCAGTGTTTGGTTCATTTACAGCAATGTGCCTATCACTGTTCTTAGGGGCTTAGTTGCAAAGGTGAAAACGTAGTTGAATACCGTTTCTCCAGCGACTTCTATGTTCTAGACCTTGGGATGAATGCTTTAAGTATATTATCTCATTTAATCCTCAGGATAACCACTATAGGCAGGTGGCATTGTACCCATTCCATAATGGTGGAAACTGAGGTTTAGGGAAGATCCATCCATATGCAACAGGACATTATCAGTGCCACTGAGTGCCATTTGTTCCTTCTCAGTAAGGATTGCTTGTGAAGGAACACCTGACTCCTAAGAGAACAGAGTGCTGTGGAGGGTTACCTGTATATGAGTTGGATAGTAAAGTATGTGCTTGTTTTCATAAACTACCTTGCACTAAGCATAATATTTGAATAACTAGCATGTTGTAGGTATTACTGGTTTTTTTATTGCTGAATAGTATTCCATTGTATGGATATGCCAAATTTTGCCTTTTTCTATTCACTCATTGATGGACATTTAGAGTGTTTCTCTCTCTCTCTCTCTCTCTCTCTCTCTCTCTCTCTCTCTCTGTGTGTGTGTGTGTGTGTGTGTGTTATGTATGTTGTTGTTGTTTCAATGAACAATGTTGCTATGAATATCTTTGTGGGTATCTCCTGAAGAACATTTCTGTTGAACTTATAGTATATGAAGTATAACAATAAAGTTGTTGCTAGGTCATAGGGTATATATGTACTCTGCTTTAGGAAGTACCTCCAGAAAGTTCGCTAAAGGGACAAAACATTAAGAATATATACTTTGAAAACTATGCAAGTGATTCTGCTGTGCGTCTAGGTTGAGAAGCACTTCTCTAGTTTATTTACATTTTAGCAATGTAGCCACGTCAAACATTTGCTGAGACCATAAAGAAAGACATAGTGTATTGGCACAAGCCTGTAATCCCAGCACTTGGGAGGCTGGAGCACAAGGACTGTTGAGTTGGAGGGAAGCCTGAAGTACATCAAGTTTCAGGCAAGCCTGGACTATAGAGAGGGAGAAGCAGATGGAAGGAGAGGGAGCTGCTGGGTTAGGTCATTTATATCCTTTACACAGATTCTTTTAGAATGTTTACTTTATTATTATTGTAATTTTTACTGTGTGTATATGCATGTATACCTGCACAGATGGCATAGCACATGTGTGGAGGTAAGGGGACAACTGCCAGGACTCACTGTGGTCATGTTCTAGTATATCTGTAGGCTTGTCTTAGAAGTCCTTAAAGGCAGAGACCAAAAATTTGACATCCTTATAACTCAGGTCCTTGGGATGGAACAAGGTTCATAGCTGGTGCTCACTAAGAGTTGCTAAATAAGTGGTTGGTAGAAAGGCTGAATATTCAGAGACTTTAGGTAAGGAGGTGATCCAGTCTTACACTGAGACTTACATGCTTTGATCTTAGGACATTGTCTCTGCTCCCACTCAGAGATAAGTTACTTCTATTTATCTAAGCATGTGAGCATTAAGGGTAACCTGGCTGATCACCCCACACTGATTAGAAGGAGTCGATGAGGTGTAATGAGGGAATGTTTGTGGAGGCACTTTGCAAACTGGGACACAGTGCCTGAATAGAATAGAAATCTTGGATAAAGGGAAAAGAGAGGCGACTGCAGATTAGACATGATGCAGATGGCCTGGTGTGTGTGTGTGTGTGTGTGTGTGTGTGTGTGTGTGTGTGTGTGTGTACAGTATAGTAGCACAGTAGGTCAAAGCTTCAGCCCAGCTTTGAACTTGGTTTGGCCTGGGTTGGATACTGAGTATGTAGAGCCAGTCTTGAAGGTGGTAATGATACAGAGGACCCCTAGTGTTAATGTCAAACAGCAATAAAAGCGCAGTTTGCATAGTGCCTGGCACCAAGTGTACATTCAGTGAATGCTAGATGCTTTCCTCTGCCATATGTCCTCTCCTCTTCTCTCCCCTCTCCCCTCTCCCTTCTCTCCTCTCCCCTCTCCCCTCCCCTCCCCTCCCCTCCTCACCTCTCCTCTCTCCTCCTCTCCTCTTTTTCTCTCTTCTTTTTTTCTTTCCAGTGGGGTCTTTTCCAGATTGCCCTCAAACTCTTTGCATAGTAGAGGACGATCTTGAACTTCCGATCCCCCTGCCTCTATCTCCTGAGTGCTGGGATTACAGGTACATGCCACCAGGCCTGGTTTATGTAATTCTGGGGATTGTGTCCAGGGCTTTGTGCATTCAAGGAAAGTACTCTACAAAATGAGCTTTACCCCAACCCTGAAAGCTCTTTTCTAATTGGAACTTTGATGTCTTCTAGTAGACTTATTGATAAATGGATCTGCATTATAAAAACAGCAGCTCCCAGCCTGGCTTGGTGGCACACGCCTTTAATCCCAGCACTCGGGAGGCAGAGGCAGGCGGATTTCTGAGTTCGAGGCCAGCCTGGTCTACAAAGTGAGTTCCAGGACAGCCAGAGCTATACAGAGAAACCCTGTCTCGAAAAACCAAAACCAAAACCAAACCAAAACCAAACCAAACCAAACCAAACCAAACCAAACCAAACTAAAACAGCAGCTCCCTTGGTTTAGTTATGTTAAGGTAATCCTATTTGATAAGTGAGCCAGATGATCTCTTGAAATCTGAACATTTAAACAAATTAGATGTAGAGCAAGGATAAACTGTGTGGGCTCTCCCAGGGTTCTGTGTGTTTTGTATTAGCTATGCTGGAAATTTAGGCATGGATGAAACTTGAAATTGGAAATCAAACACATCCAGTCATCTTATGTCTTACTTCCATGTTCTATTTGGTAGAAACTTCCTGGTTTGGGAAAATTGTCTAGATGTTAAAGCCAAAGGCAAAAGCCTCACATAATTTGCAATACTTAACACACACCTTTTTTAGAAAGCAAAACAAAGTCGAATGTTTCTGGGCTTTTTAGATGAATAGTGGCGGCAGGGTTGGCTCGGGTTCCGTGATTAACTGCAAAGATGAGCCCATTCAGCATTGTGAGTGCTTTTCCTAATTGAAGAGCCAGTCAGTCATTGCAGTTTAGAATAAGTTGCAATGTGTTTAAAATAATTTAAATAACATATTTGCTTTGGGAGACTACAGACAGTTCATATTTTATTGATACTGCAGGTCATTGTAACCCATGGAACACAGATTGGAATTCTTAACTGTAGTTTGAGACAATCATACAAGCTTTAAGAATGGCTTGCAACAATCTTTCTGTACCTAATAGTTTCATATTTGTGTGTGTGTGTGTGTGTGTGTGTGTGTGTGTGTGTGTGTGTGTGTGTGATCCTAAAGGAGTGCTGCATGTGACTAAGTTAGAATGCGCTCGAGCTGAGGCTAGCTGGGCAAGACTACATAGTTTGAATAAAGAGGCATATTGTATTCAGTTGCCCTCAGAAACAGTCTGGATTAGAGAACCATATACAATGTGTTCTTATCAGTTAAAAAAAATCTGGCCAGGTACGGTGGCACAGACCTTTAATTCAAGTACTTGAGAGGCAGAGGCAGGTAGCTTTCTTTCTTTCTTTCTTTCTTTTTTTTTAAGATTTCTTTATTTATTATACGTAAGTACACTGTAGTTGTCTTCAGACACCCCAGAAGAGGGCATCAGATCTCATTACAGATGGTTGTGAGCCATCATATGGTTGCTGAGATTTGAACTCATGACCTTTGGAAGAGCAGTCTGTGCTCGTAACCGCTGAGCCATCTCTCCAGCCCAGGCAGGTAGACTTCTATGAGTTTGAGGAAAGCCTGATTTACACAATTAGTCAATTAGTTCTAGAACAGAGTGAAGCCCCTTTTACACACACACACACACACACACACACACACACACACACACACACACACACACAAATCTGGATTAGAGTCAACATTAAAACCAAATGAGTGTGAGTAAGATTTTAGAAAAGAGAACTTACATTTCCTTTTGTTTCCCCCCTTAGGAGCATTTTATAAAGCATGATTACCCATCCTGGCCAGTAACAGCCTGCTTCAGAGAGTCAGATAAATGGGATCTTTTTATTTGATTTTGCAGTAGAGTTTCATGTAGCCCAGTCCTGGCCTCCAACTTTCTATCACTGTGTAGCTAAAGTTGACATTGAACTCTCATGATTCGCCTGCCTTCCCCTCCAAAGTGCTGAGGTTACAGGTGTGCAGCGCCATGCCTGGGTTAGAGATGTACATCTCCTATGATGGCCTTTGGAGTGTGAGGATGACTCCCTAGAGCGGATAGTCACACAACACTTCTGTTTGGCTTCTGGCAGAAAATTTACCTTTCTAATTAAGTTCCACTTAGACAAATAGAGTAAAATGCCAGCTTTATTCATTCTTAGGGACTTGAATATTATTAGAGAGATCAGACATGTCAGTTGAGGGATTGAATAGGACATGAGGGAAAAGGAATTAAGTCAAGGTGAGACAAAATGCAGAAGCTTTCAGAGTGGCAAGTAAAGCCATAATTAAGAACTGCTCTCACGCCAGACACAATAACAAGACATTTTTCTACTCTGTGGAAGTGTTGACTTTATTTTAAGAGGCAGCTTTAAGGTGTCAAGTTCCTAACATCTTTTATGAAGAACAATGCCTAGGAAACAGCCCTGAATACTAAGAAATATTTTCTTTTATAATTTGTGTGTTCTTCAAAGCTAGGTCTATAGTAAAGTGAGATTATTTTAGAGAAATATATTTAAATCAAAGGGGTGACGTACTTTACTAACAAAATACATTTATAACCAGGCGCTGCAGTGCATGCTTGTAAGCCCATCACAAAAGAAGTTGTGGTAGAGGGTCACAAGTTTGAGACCAACTTAGGCTCTATAAGATTTTCCAGGTCTACCTTAGGTATGTAGCAAGATCCCATCTCAAAAAGAACATTTTAGAAGGCTGAAGAGATGGCTCAGTGGTTAAGAGTACTGGCTATTCTTCCAGAGGATACAAGTTTGATTTTCAGCACTTACATATGGCTCACAAAGTGGCTGTAACTCCAGTCCAAGGGAATCCAATGCCTCTTCTGGACGCTATGAGCACAAGACATACATGTGGTATTCAGATATACATGTAGGCAGAACACTCACACATGTAAAATTAATTAATTTCAAAAATAAAATAAAATCTAGAAACTTCTGATTAAATATACTGCAAATAAGCATTTTCTTTTATTAGTGTTGAGCTTAAAATAAATTACATTGCCCTGTTACTTTTCCTCTTACCAACCATTCCCATGTACTTTCCTTATTCTCTCTCAAATTCAAATCCTTTTCCTTTAAGTGGCATTACGCACACACACACACACACACACACACACACACACACACACACACATTCCTAAATATAAATACAGCCTTCTTAGTGTGTGTATGTATGTATGCACATTCTTTTTATGTAAATATATGATGGTTTCAGGGCTGAACACTTGGTACTGAATAGCTAATTTGGGGGCTCTTCCCTGGGGAAGACTATTTATACCTTTCTCAATATTCTATGTTGTCTGTAGTTTTATATCTGGGGTCCAGACTTCATGAGATTTTTCCCCATTTCATGTCAGCATATCGATTCATGTCACCCTCGTTCAGGACTTATTTAGGCATCATGCTGGTCAGATTTTGTAGATGTAGCTTCTCTGACATTTATAAGAGAGATGGTAACTTAAACTGTTTGCATTCTCTAAAGGCAGCTGATGCCTAGGAATTCTCAGATGTGGAATAAAAAAAAAAAAAAAACCTTCAAGGAAAGACAACAGGCCAGGCAGTGGTGGCACACACCTTTAATCCCAGCACTTGGGAGGCCGAGGCAGGCAGATTTACAGCCAGAGCTACACAGAGAAACCCTGTCTTGAAAAACAAACAAACAACAAACAAACAAAAGGCGGGGGGGGGGCAAGACAACAGAATGGAAAGCTTAGTGGTGCACACACAGAATCCAAGCACTTTGAAGGTAGAAGCAAGAGAATCAGGAGTTCAAAACCAGCCTACTACATGGAACACTGTCTTAAAAAAAAGTAAAAGGTGCCCCCCAAATAGGAACTTAGTGTAAGTGGGGGTGACTTCTTTATTTTCTAAAGTTTTTGATATGTGTGTATGTATGTATATCTGCCTGGTTTTATGTCAGAGCTAGGGATTTAAACTCAGATCTTCATGCTTGCATGGTCCCTTCATTGACCTTTCAAGATGAGACTTCTATCTACATAAGGAATATTCCTGCCTGTGACCTCTTCCAAAGTGACACAGATGGTAACTTCACTTCCTTTTGGTGAAGTGAAGTCTTGCAATCGCACTTTGTAACAAGAGAATTTATTTTACAGAATGGTAGAAAATATATGAGTCCTGATTTATCAAGTTTTAGTAGGAAAATAAAAGTCTTTTGCCCTCTCTTCTTTCTTGGAGAGATGTGGCAAAAGGACATGTATACTTGATGTAAATATATATTTGAATTTTATTTTAAAATATTTACTTTTTGTATATGAATTTTCCCCTACATAGATTTGTTTGCAACATGTGTCTTTTGTCCATGAAGGTGAGACGAATCAGATCGCCTGGAGCTGTAGTCATGGATAGTTGTGAGCCACCATATGGGTGCTAGCAAATGGACTTGGGTCTTCCCAAGAACAACATGTCTCTGTCCCCTGTTTGAATTTTAGATTGGGAAAGAGGCTGGCAACCAGTGGGACCATGCCTGTGACTAAATAAAAAATGTGGAATTTAACAGCATATAGCTAGGTATCCAAGTTAGTGGCTCCAGAACCTAGAGTCCAAACGCAAGACAAGTTCAGAAGTAGGGAATTCCACTGGATGATGATGAGTGGTGTTTGGAACAATCCTTGTGAATGAGCCATGATGGAGCTCTGGGGTTCGGGTGCTATGTAGCCTTTTATAAAGGAGAAGAATAAATGCAAAAGAAGCAGGATGAACAAAGAAGAGCCCGTGGGTGCACATTGATAGACTGAGGTAGTGAGAAAGGTTGGACTTCTTATGGAGGGTCATCTTGAGAATAGTTTTGCATGCTACTCTCTAGAAAGCTGAACATGTTTTTTGTTTGTTTGTTTGTTTGTTTTCTTTGTTGTTGTTGTGAATACACATTTTTAAATTTTATGTGTATGAATGTCTTGGCTGCATGCATGTAGATTTTCCATGTGGGTGCAGTGCCTATGGAGACTAGAAGAACATATTGGATCACTTCAAAGTGGAGTTAGGGATGTTTTGAACACTATCACAAGAGTGTTGGGAATTGAACCCAGGTCCTGTACAATAGCAACAAGTGCTTTTAGCCACTGAAGCATCCTTTGAGTCCCTTGGGGCCACACTCTAGCTCATGCTGTCAAGCATGTCATTGTGTAGCCCAATCAAAGGGACCTGGAACCTGTGATGATTGCCCTGCCTTTGCCTTCTGAGTGCTGGGATTACAAGCAGTAGCTTCCACGCCTGGCTTATGAATGTGATCTTGCAGGCAGTTTAGGTTAGGTTTTTGTTGGGTGGCCATTCATTGACCTGTGGATGCTAATTGAGACCTGTACCCAATGTCTCTGATATCGGAGTTCCTGAGTGCACAAGTCACAGTGCTTGGATTGTTTCCAAGGTAAAAATGGTGTTTGTAATGAAATGTTGTAAAAATTGATTAATTAATTAACCAACTAATAAACTAATTAATTAATGCCCATTAAGTATTGCTGTCTCTGAAAAAGACTTCTTAAAAAAAAGTTACACAGAGACAGAAACATGCCAGAAAAATTGCTAAATATAATCTCTAACTAAAGAGGTAGGGGGATGCAGCCTAGTTGGTAGAGTGATTTCCTAGTATCCAGGAAACCCTAGACTTTGTTCCCAGAACTGCATAAACCAATGTGGCAATGCATTCCTGTAACTCCAACACTTGGGAGATGAATGAAGGAGGATCAGAAGTTCAGGGATCAAACCCAACATAGTGAGGTCCAGGCTAGCCTGGGCTACATGAAACCTTGCTTATAAAAGAAAGAAAGAAAATGATAGTTAATTTTTATGCAACATCCTTCCCACCCAGATAAGCTACTGTCAGAAGAACTTTGGATATGTAGATTATAGTCTTTCAAATCGAAAGTTACCTCGTCCTGTTTCTGAGGAGTTATTTTGCCATATCCTCTGCAAGTGAATTGAAGCTGGTTTTAGAACATGTGTAGGAACCAGTGGGTAAAGCTTGTATTCTTTGTCATTTTGCTGCTATATAATACAATAAGTAAAATATAGTCCATTTCAGCAAGGCAATGAAAGCTTACAAATCCTTCATGTTTATTTTCTCTAGAATACTTAGATCATGGCGTTTTTTATGAGATTTAATGGGCCGAAGCCATATTTGGTACATGATTCAAGAGATACACAGCAATAAACTTTGAAGTGCCTTTGGCCACTTCCAAGTCACAGAGACTAATTACCGAATTTTTCAGATGAAAATTGGTATTTCTTGGTTTAGAGAGTTGTTTACTACAATGCTGGATGATGACTGGTATTCTTTTTGTTGTTTCTTAAGTGGTATTTTTCTGAGTTTATTTTATTTTGTGCTGTTAGAGGTTGAACCTGGGCCTTGCATATGTTGAGCAAGCACTTGGGACACTGAGCTACATCCCTAGCCCTCTCTCTGGGTTTATTGTGCTTTCAGCAATGCCTTTTCTGTGGTCATGATTAATTATCTATTGATGAGAACATGGAAACATTCAGTATGTATTCAAATATCTATTGAAATCCTACTGTGTAACAGGAGCACTTCTGGACATAGAAGGTAGAAGAGTGATAAGATTATACTGGTGTTACAAGTCTTGCATTGTAGACGTGGTCTGTCTTCATGTAAGTCTTTCTGACAAAGCATCCTGTCAGTCAGTCAGTGAGGGACTGTTAGTCATCACGGATGTCCCATGTGTTGGCAGAGCAGTAGGTCTGTTTGGACTTCAGAGACGCCACCATCCAATTGGAATGGCATGAGTAATCTTGGTACTTCCCAAGGGAAAAAAAGTCATGTAGATTATGAAGAGCTGGTAGATCACCGAGGGCCCTGCTGTGCAGCATCACACACCTTAGAACTTCTTTCAGGAGAAACATGAGGGTTGGTCCATGGAGGACTTCATGGAAACTAAGAGAGGGACTGCTGTTCCGGAAGCCTGGAGTCCTTGTGCTCATGAACTTTGTCTCTCTGCTGTGTGAAGGCCTCATCACTAGTCCTATGTTCTATACCTAGAATGTGTAGGGCATGATTGCTTTCCCTGTCTTTTAAGGCTCCAACCAAGTTACACGAGGCCCCTGTGAAAGCCGATTACTACAACATTAATCCTGACACTACTGGAGGGATTCTCAGTCTTCATATACTTACCATGGTCCTCAAACCACCAAGTTCTAAAATGTCGAGGTCCTTTGTCCATCCTTATGAAAAGAAGAGGGGGGGAGCCTTATGGGTTTTAGAAGTTGATTTGGGAGTGCGTGGTTAGTGACAGTGAAAAGTTGAAATATTATAAAGGAGGATAAGATGACTCGGTGGATAGGTCCACTTGTTTCAAAGCCTGATATCCTGCTCAGTCCCCACATGGTGGGAGGAAAGAACTGAGTCCTACAGGTTGTCCTCTGACCTTCATATGCCCTCAGTGTTCTCCATGCAGAGTGAATGGATGAAATGTAAACTAGGAACAGAAATAAATGGTTAAATGAAATGTGTTTTTTTAATTACTTTATTGGATATTTTCTTCATTTACATTTCAAATGCTATCCCAAAAGTCCTCTATACCCTCCCCCCACCCTGCTCCCCTACCCACCCACTCCCACTTCTTGGCCCTGGCCTTCCCCTGTGCTGGGTCATATAAAGTTTGCAAGACCTAGGGGCCTCTCTTCCCAATGATGGCCGATTAGGCCATCTTCTGCTACTTATGCAACTAGAGACACGAGCTCTTGGGGTACTGAGTAGTTCATATTGTTGTTCCACCTATAGGGTTGCAGACCCCTTCAGCTCCTTGGGTACTTTCTCTAGCTCCTCCATTGGGGGCCCTGTGTTCCACCCAATAGATGACTGTGAGCATCTACTTCTGTATTTGCCAGGCAATGGTATAGCGTCACAGGGGACAGCTATATCAGGGTCCTTTCAGCAAACTCTTGCTGGCATATGCAATAGTGTCTGTGTTTGGTGGCTGATTATGGGATGGATCCCCGGGTGAAATGTGTTCTTAAGATACAAAAAATAGACAATTTCCCAAATATTCACTTGTGAGTTGTTGTTCCTAACACAAATATTTCCCCCACAGAAATAAAGCTTTCCATGGTGATTATGTTTTCTGGCTGGCCCACAAAAGCTTGTTTCATACTTTATGTGGCTAAACTATAAAAATACACAGAGACTATGTAGCAGGTGCGATGCCAGGCCTCCAGGAAAATGTGTTCTTCATTCCCATTTAGAACACTCAGAAGTCAGTCCGTTTTCTTAAGTGGGTGGCGGTAGCAGCTGGGGAGGCCACCCCAGGTTCTGACATGAAGAGACCCCAGTGGCTGAGGCATCACCCCCTTCCCTCCTGAAAACTGGCAGCCAGTGTGGTTCTGAAAAAGCTACAGTGACAGAGAGAGAGGTGGTGGGGGAGCTACAAGAGCAATTCGCTCCCCCTGTGCTACAAGTCCTTTATCTTGCTGCTGGTTATTCTCTATTGCAGTGTCTTTTTAAAAAAATCCAATGACTGCTTTCCCACTCCAGATGCCTCTATCATCTCTTGTCCCTTCTCCTTTCTCCTGAGCACTGAACCCTCAGTTGAAGATAAATGTCTACTGTGGAGTTTTCCCTGAAGGCATAACACAAAAGAGTAACGTCCTGGACTGCAGTGCACTGATGCTTGGGAAGTTGATTTGGTGAAGCAGGACTATGAATAGTGGGGAATGAGGCTTAGGCCTTAGTTCTTTCCTAGCAGCACCCTGAGACTGGGCTTCCCAGCTCAGGAGTCTATGCGGTTCAAGTCATCTAGGAGCCTGTGTTAGTCATATAAAGTGACCACATAGCAACCCACAGAGACAAGAGAATATGTGTGATTAAACAAACTGCCTGTAGTCAAAATCACAATCCAAATGTTTAGTGGCAGGATGATAGAGATAGAATTTGAATTTGTGAGTAAGTCATTTTCAGTGACATTCTGGGAAAAAAAAACTTATGAAGTCTATTCTGTTATTCACAGTACCATCAACTCCCTTGCACTGTATAGTTAACATGCATTCTAGGCAAGCAGCCCACCACTAAACTACATCCCCAGCCCCTTTCCCTTTCTGGTTTGAGGCAGTGTCTTGTTAACTTGCTTAGGCTTGCATTGAAGTAATTCTATAGCCCAAACAACCTGAGGCTCACAAGTACCTAGGATTACAGCCTGAGCCACTAGATTCAGTTCACTGTGTATAGTATAAGGAAGTGAAATCCTGATATCCACTTAACAGCATATTTTAGCAGACATTGAGAATTTGACATTTGAGTTTACACAGTAGGTCTTTGGTGAAGTTGGCTACTGTGAATCCATTTCCTATAGCCTTGAGAATTGAATCAGATTTGAGACCTCAGAGATCTTGCTAAGATGTTGCCTTGGAGATTTCCTATTTAGACTTTTCATTAGCGTGGATTGATCAAAGTCTTTCCAGTTGCCAAAGCCCTGGGAAAGAAGTGTTGTTTTCCTAAGATCCTTATAACTGTTTACCAGTGACAATGCTAGTATTAGAGACTAGGTCTCTGGACCCCCATGCCAGAGCTCTTCTCAAAAACCTGATGTTGTTATGACTACAGGCACAAGTCAGACCATGTTTCCTAAATTGCTGAAATGCAGAGAAATGGGGAGAATCAAAGTCCAATGAATTCGGGGTTTGCTCTTTTAATTTTGCTCCCCATCAATAGACAAGCCGTTATTAGCCCGGCTACAAATACCATCACCGTATTCTAGTAAATGGAATGCTAGTGGGTAAGAAGCCCAATTTCGGAGCTAAGAGCATTATTTGTTGCTGACTTTGTGACTGCTTTTAGCAGGAGCTTGGTGGAAGCCTCACAGGTTACAGAGCCAGAAGCAATGGCACCAGCGAGATATGACTAAGCAGCTCAGATTGGCTTCCTCAGCTATATCATGTAATGACATTTCCTTCAAAGTTCAGAGGTCAGCAGAGGCAGTGTGTTCAGCTGTGAGAATTAGAGAATGAGATTCAAGATGAGCTCGGTGGTAATTTAAGATTCCTTCTCATAAGAGTGAGCTGAACAGGGAAGCACTGAAATGTCCTTAAATATTTGGCATCTTTTCTTTAAACAGGCTGGAAAGAGCATGTCCTCATGGTTCCATAGGATCACTTGTTTTTCACTTGATTAGATTAAAAAAAAAAGAGTGATGAAGCCAATTGTGATCAATGTAAACTTGAAATTCTAACCTGAAATGGGAGTTCACTCGGTACTACTAAAGGCACAGTGACATTAAAGGAGTTGCTGGTTCCAAAGTATAATGGTGGGGGTGGGGTGGATTCCTTTCTTAACTAGGATGTGGCTGGCGGCTGTGACTGCTTAACTCAGGTGTGTAAGGCATGATAATGAGGCAGTCAGGAGGTGGCTTAGCTCCTTGTTGCAACCACAAGCTCCCCCCACCCCCCGCCCATGTGACTACTCCCTTACAGAATGTTAACTGCTCTTCTTGACTCTGGCAAAGGCAGCATGAGTTGTGTTGGGAAATGGAAAGTCAGCCCAGGAATTAGGCAGGGCCTCTTGGGAGGCAGTTTAGTATGGGGGAGTTTCTCATTGCCACATTAGTAGAATTAGTCATTTTGGGAATTCTAGCAAACTGCAGATGGTACAGATGCTACAGGGATGGCTTTTCTGTGTTTTCCTATGTCTCATGGAAACGCCAAGCACATGTGCAAGGCTACAGTGCCCCTCAGAGCACCCACTTGTACATGTTTTCATTTGAGGGAAGGCTTCAGATATCTCAGGCTGGCCTCAAGCTTGCTATGTAACTGAAGATGAACTTGACCTCCATTCTCCTGCTTCTGCCTCCTCTCTATTGAGATTACCTTAACACTCCTGATTAATTAACAGAGTGCTAGATGGCAAATCCTGGGCTTTAGTCAAATCCAAGTTAGGCAGACACTCGACCAACTGAACCACACCCCCAATTCCTTAGTTATATATTTGTATTGGTCCAGCACTGTCTCGGCCTGTGACGACTACGCTGGGTCTTACTTTACTCATTTAAGGAAGTGAGCGAATAATTGTTCCCATATTGCAGGCTTGCTGTGAGAAACTTATAAAATGAAAAAGTTTAATCTTAGTCTATGATAATGTCAAAATAGCATAACCTTTTAAGAACAGAAATATATTGTGTTATTCATGGCCCAGGGGGTTGAAAAGTCCAGTAGCTGGTAAATACATGATCACAGTGCCCTCATATGGTAGAAAGGGCAAAACAGTTGTTTGGGGTCCTATTTATTCATTTTAAAATTTATTTTGTGTTATGTGTGTGAGTTTTTTTGCCTGCATGTATGTCCTTGCATCACATGTTTGCCTGATAGCAGAAGAAGTGAGGGCAAGGTGTCATATTCCCTGGATCTGGAGTTGTGACTTGTTATGTGGATGCTGTGAATTTAACTCTGGTCCTAGAAATAAGTAGCCAGTGCTCCTAATGACTGAACCACAGCCCTACTTTCATCTATTTAATAAGGTTACTAATCCCATTTGTAAGGTATCAATGCTTGGACCAAATAACTTCCCATTGTTACCACTTGCAAATAGTACCACGTCAAAGATTAAGTTTCACTATAAATTTCGGTGACATAAACACCCAAATCATTGCCATATATATATATTTATTCTCTAAGCATCAAGCTGGGCAGATGACAGGGGCCAAACAAATCAGTGATCATATTATATGATTAGTGAGGGATGGAATGGAGGAGGAGCTCAGTAAGTAGCGTGCATGAAGCCCTGGGTTTCTTTCCCAGCACAATATAGAGATTGCTGTGGTGGTCCATGTCTCTAATCCCAGGGCTTTGGAGGTAGAAGCAGGAACATATGAAGTTGAAAGGTAATCCTTGGCTATATAGGGAGTTTGAGATCTAACTAGGCTCCATGAGATCTTGTCCAAAAGGGGAAGGTAAGAGAAAATGGACCAGGGGGTAGAGGAGTGTTTACTTGCCATGGACTGGGCTCAATGGACCCTCCTCAATCCCTCAATCCATGCAAATCAGAGTCTCGGACAGATGGGCATGGAGTCGGTGGGAATTGACAGACAGACTCGACNNGAGAGAGAGAGAGAGAGAGAGAGAGAGAGAGAGANANAGAGANANAGAGAGAGAGAGAGAGANANANAGAGAGAGAGAGAGAGAGAGAGAGAGAGAGAGAGAGAGAGAGAGAGAGAGAGAGAGAGAGAGAGAGAGAGAGAGAGAGAGAGAGAGGAATCTGAGTGTCACTACTTTGTCTCGTTGTCTTACATGTTGAAACTGAGAGTGACTCCAAAAGGATATATTTGTAAAGTCATAAATATAATAATGTTTGCATAGTTTACCCTGGTAGATCCCCAAGATCTCAGAATTCTCAACTGACATTTAGAGGATGGAAAATGGGTTTGATGTCATTGCATATTTCCAGAATGGAAAAACTTGTCAAAACTAAATGTCTTGTCTTATATCATGTGCTGACGTTGGAGTGGACTTTGGCTGGCGATATTCAGAAAAGAATCCCTAATGATGTTTACTGAGTGCCTTCTCTATTGTTTATCCAGAGTTGAGTTTCTGTTGTTTTTGAACTTGAGTCCTATACATCCAATTGTTGGAGTGGCACCTTCAGGTTCTCTAGCAATATTTCAAGTCCTTTCTTTCTTTTATTTTGTCTGAGTCACAGAAGTGGTAAAATGAATAGAGGGTAGCCATTTATCTCACTGTCATGGATCTAAATGAACCACGTGCCTTATTTCTGGACTTAAAGAGGAATAAGGAAAGTTCAGCTAACAGAATCATGGTCATATACTGGACAATAAACAGATGATAGCATCACAACTTTGTCATGATTTGACTTTAACTTTGAAAAGCACTTTGGATAAGTATGTACTTTACCATTCCACACGCCCCAGGGTTTGCAGCTAGAAAGACAGATTAGTTCTCCATTTTGAAACATTAGGGCTGCGTGTGTGGTAGCTCAGTCCTGTAATACTAACACTCCAGAGGCAGGCAAAGAGGATTCTTGTATACAGTGTGCTCTAGGCTAGCCAGAACTACATAGCTTTCTCAAAAACAAACCAAAGAAAAAGAACAAACAACAGCTAGTGTTCTTCCTACTTGAGTGACCTGAATGGTACCTCATTTCTTCTTGTTTTAAATCTCACTCCACCTTAAGGAATTTTCCTCCAGATTTTTTCCAGTTGGGCACCAGTGCACTTGGTCTTTCTGAACATCCTCGTCTGTAAATTCAATCTCACATTTCTCATTTGCATTATGGTCTCAATGGCTGGCAATGAATGGAAGTGATGTGCTCTCTCCAAATTATATTTCCTTCTCTGAAGGGGCCCAGGTCAAGTTCACAGAAGAAAGATCTAGAGTAGAGCTTCCAATACTCACTTTGGAGAGACTGAGGATATAGCTCACTGGTCAAATACTTGTTCAACATGCACAAAACCCTAGGTTTAATCCTCAGGACCACGTTTAAAGGGCATGGTGCTGCACACCTCTAATCCCAGAACCCAGGAGGTAGAAGCAGGAAGCTTAAAAGTTCAAGGTCATCTTTCACTGCAAAGTATGTTCCAGGCCAGCCTGTGCTACAAGGAGCACTGTCTCAAAAAAAAAATCAATTTAGATCTTAGGAATTTATGGTGTAGTGGAATCTATCTATTGATGTATCTGGTTCACCAAATGCTCTAAAACAACCCATGTGTATTGTTTTTCTACTCATCTCTAAAGGCCGTGTGCAATGCCTTCCTGTATCCTTCCCGCTGCTCTCGAACAGGCTAGCTGTAAGAAGGCAAGCATCTGTGGATCAGCTCAAGCATATTTGGGTTTTCTCAAAAGGGAACTGGGTGCAGTCCAGGCAACTTCCTCATTTGAGCAGTGACTCGTGTTGATGCATGTTTTATTTTATGATCAACTCATGTGTTCTAAAACTCGGTCAAATACCAGGATATTTTAAGATTACCAGTGTTACCACATGTAAGCCATCAGGCTGGGTGAGGAACTCAAGTAAAACACAGGGGAAATTTGCATCCCAGGTTTTACTCTCATCTCTGTTTTAGCCTTGCGTTTTGCTTATTATTGTAAAGTCTGCCCACCTTTTCCATATCCACAGGAACACATATAAGCACAATCCCACTGGGAGGATAGGATTAAAAACAAATGAACTTCACAGACAGCCCTACTTAGACTCAGGGGGTTACAAAGCAAAAGAAAACATAAATAAAAGGAAGAGACATGAGGGTGGGTGGATAATAGGGGCGTGGGAGGACTGTCAGAGAGGGTGGCATGACAGTGATGAGAATGCACCGTGTGTGTGTGTGTGTGTGTGTGTGTGTGTGAAATTGTCAAAAGAACACACAACACAAAGGGAACATGGAGACTCTTCCATTTTGGCATAGGTGTCATGAACTCTCACCCAGTGGGTCAGTTCTAGGGGAGATTGACTAGGTCATCCCCTGGGGTTCAGGATGCTCTCACCACCATGTATTGTGTTGTGTTTACCTTGGCTTTGGCAAACTAAAATAGAACACATCTCAGTTCGTTCCTGGAAACGTGCTTTTTAAACATTTGGAATGCAGTACTATTTAACTCTTCAGAAACATTAGTGGTATCCTTTTACTAAAAGTCTGTCTGTGCTTCTTACCTGCTTACTTCCTCTCCCTCTCTCTCTCTCTGCATGTGTATATGTGTGTGTGTTCCCATGTCTACTCCATACGTATGATTATAGAGGCTGGCAGAGGACAGCTTAAGGAGTTAACATTTTACTACCACATGTGAATTCTGGGACTCAAATTCAGGTAGTTAGACTAAGCAGGCCTTGAAGGTTTGGTGATCCTCCTGATTCTAATTGCTGAGTGATTACTAGTGTGAGTCACCATGCCTAGCTAATAGCTCCACTATTGAACGCCTCCTTTCAATTGTGCCTGTGCTTGATATACTGTAAGATGCCTCAACATATTGTAATACGGGGAATATATTTTAAAACCAACATTTTATTTTACATTGAAAACAAGGGTGCTGGTGAAATGGCTCAGGGATTAAAGGCACTTGCAGCCAAGCCTGACGACCAGAGTTAATGTCCAGGGATGCATATGGTATGGTAGAGGAGAACTGATTCTCAAAAGTTGTCCTCTAACACATGCACACACACTCACACACACACACACACACACACACACTCACACACACACACACACACACACACAGAGAGAGAGAGAGAGAGAGAGAGAGAGAGACAGAGAGAGACAGAGACAGAGACACACACACAGAGAATACAGTGATTCAGAGAGAGAAACAGAGGCAGAGACAGAGACAGACACACACACAGAGAATATATCAATAGGTATTTGACACTTTCAGTAGGGAGAGTAACCTATCAGATTGCAAAAACTGGCCCTGCATATGTTATTTTTAGGCAGGTCTCACTCTAGCCTGACCTGGAACCCAGTCTGTAGCCCAGGCTGGCCTAAATTTTATGGTAAACCTCCTGCCTCAGGCTCCCAAGTGCCAAGACTACAGATGCGATCCACTGTGCTTGGCCAAAGTGTCAGAAAGACCTGGCATACCTAGAAAGGTCACCCAAAGCCAGGAAGAACTCATGGGCTCAGGCAGATGGAGAGTCAGATCCTTGTAGTTCACAGATGAGAAGGGCAAGATCAATCATCAGAAAACAGGAAGTGAGGCTTTAAGCAAAAGGCAGGCTGGGGCAGCAGTTCTGCAATGTGGCATTGGGATCCTAAGCAGCTGGGCAGCAGCAGGGAGGAAGGGGAGGAGAGACAGGGACTTACTTGTGCCCGTGCCACCAGTGAGGACGGTTAATAAGATATACAGCAGTAAGCCTCACCTCCTTATTTGTAGGCTTCTGAGGCCTTTGGAGAGGTGTTGGGCAGTAACGGGAACCTCTGCACACAGGCTTCCTGTAACTGCCTGAGGAGCTTCATAGGTTCAGGTTAGGAGAGTGGGTCTGAGCATGCGCTTTAGATTTCCGGGTGGGTGCTACTTTCTCGGCTTGCCTTTCATATCCCAAGTGCTGTTTTGTTCTGAGTCACTGATGGCTGCCACATGCCACTATGCAGCTCCGCTGCTGCTCTAGTTTCTCTAGAAGGTATGCAGAGGCTTGTATCTTGTCTTGTACATTGTTTTCACTCTTGAGTACTAAAGCAAGGGGTCTTTTCCCAGTTTCAGTTGTTGAGTTAATTACTTATAGTGTCTTACAGTTTCAAATTTCCTTTCTAATAGGTGTTTGAGCCTGATGACCTCTATTCGGGGGCCAATTTCTCCAAGGTTCTGAATACTCTTTTAGCTGTCAACAAAGCCACTGAAGGTAAGGCACATGGGTGATTGCAATCCATGGTTCTAGAAATGAACTATGGCCACAGTTGTGCAAATGGTACAAATTTCTCCCCTTCCCCAAATAAATTTTAAAAATATAAAATACTTATTTTATAACTCAAATGTATCTATCACAGAATAGCAAGAAAGAATACATACCTATGAAATCCTAATATTCTTAGCATAACAATAAGAACCAAAAAGTGACTTCATGAAAAGCTTTTGGATCGCCAACTGAGTATAACAAGACAGACAAAAAAGGGAAAGACCAGTTCCTCCTTAAAAAAAATAAGGTTTACAAAAAGCAGCCATCACTTCCCTTTCTCCAGCAGTGATAATTTTCTTGTAGTTTTCCATAGGTCATAAAAAGGAGCTTTTCAGTAGCTTTGCACTTGGAATGAAACCTCAGATTCCCCAATGAATGTACAGAGTACATTTCATATCCACTGTATTGGAGATTATTAAGTATAAGCTGAGCAAAGAGGAAACTGATAAAACTGTACTAGAAAGCCATTTCTTCTGTGGCATCAATGTCTTAACTATATCAATAGTAGTCATTGTGAGTTCAAGTGCTTTGAGCCCTTTCCCTGGGTCTAGGCTGTCTCAGTAGCTCCGAGTGGTCTCATTCAATTGGTCAAACACCAGTGGTGGATATAGGGATGGTAAAGTCAACATTATAGATTACGAAGGCCAGGCCCACAGTTACCCAACTAGAAACTGGATGGCTAAGCTAAGATTCAAATCCATACAGAATTATCCAGGGCCCTTATGCCAAACATGAATGCTGCTGCTTGAATGGCTTAAGAGCCAAGCGACTGTGCTCAGTACTGCCAGGTGCCAAGGAGGAAGTAGACAATCTGGCCCTGCCCTTGAGAAAATCACCATCTATTTATGGGGACTCAACTTACCCACGTGAACCAATTAGAGAACCGAGCAGACAATATAATCAAGTGCCGAGTAGGACAGAGAATCTAGGAAGCCATCAAGTAATTATAGTTTTACTCTAAAGAGCTGTAGATAATGGCAAAATGTGGAAAAATACTTCTCTGAAGTTGTTCTTTTGCTATTTGGGAAAAAAATGGTTTTTGAGCTATTGCAAGGCATATAGCAGAGAGTACAGCTAATTCAAGTAGCTATATTTAACGCACATGACAAGTATCCAGTTCTGGGAAGGGAGGATGGTATAATTCTAACATTATGCCACACAAATTATATGTTTCTTTGCCAAACTCTTCTAGCAAGTTTTACAGTCTCTTCGCTCACCACAGATATTTATAAAAATACAAGGAGGTGAAAGTAAAAACCCACAGCCTCAAGGAGATTACTCGGATGCTGAGCCTGTCGCCTAGGGAATGTTTGGGCTTTAGACTTTTGCAGTTTATATCTTTTAAAAATAAGTGGAAAGGAAAGGAACCTCATTTGAATTTGTCAAGAAGCCAGCCTCTCCCTTCAATACACTCTCAGAGTGCTGAAACCACCCAGCTCAGCCCAGGCCTGATCAAATTTCACAAAGAATCAAGCAAGAGAAAGCTCCTGTGTTTGATTTTTACCAAATGATTCTAGTACCAAGATTGCATCTGTCTCAAACACACCCTCTCCCTCATTTTGATTCTCCACCCCACCCCAAAACACCAGGGAGACTTTATGTTATGTGGGCCACACATATTTTTACATGTAAGCAAAGAACCCCTGAGTTATGAGCCAGCAAACAAAGAGAGAAATTTAAAATATTTCAAAAGTATTAAGAGCCACAAACAGCTGTTTGGTACCCGATATAGGACTGCCTTGGATCTCAGGGCATACATACTGTGGCAACTGGTTCCGTAAGGGAGAGTTGTAGGGAAATGGGTTAGGAGAAAATGTGGTTCTGCCGCTGTTTTTCATTATACTGGACAGCAGTGGCCAGTAAGGTTAAGAAGGAAAAAGTTGGCCATTGAAAAGGAAAAAAGGGAGGGGGAGGCCTAAAAATACAGCCTGTTCAGAGCCATATTGTCCCAGGAGCTGCTAGGATGGCTTTGCAAATGTCCTGGGCTGGAGCTTCTTTCTCCTGCTGTAGGTGGTTTCCTGCCGTGAGCGTTATTTATTTATTCATTTTCCCCATGCCTTTTCCTCTCTTCACAGATCAGCTCTCAGAAAGACCATGTGGACGGTCCTCTTCTCTTAGTGCTGTGACCAGCGCTCAGACAAACCCACAGGTGGCCCTTCCCAGCACAGCTCCAGAGCAGCACAGCGAGGAAAAGGCGGTAAGTAGTATACGTGCCCCCATTCCCCAACCACTTCCTTTTAAAAATCTGGCAAGTGGGATGAACATCTCACATGAATTTCTGTATGTGGTGAGGTAGGTATTCTGTTTGTTTGGGGTGTCACCAGAGTGTGAGTTACGGAGTGGGAATCCTGGGAGAAAGCAGGTAGGTGGAGCTCCTCAGGGGTTATGCTCTGTTGCTTACTAGAATTCAGCTAGTCACTTAACTGAGAATGCTATGCAAATGTCAGTCATTATGAGTGCCCCTGATGGCACTTTGCCATCATTTACCCTACCCCAGGAGTTTATTAGAATGTGTTATTACCTGGCACTCACAGGCAATCAATAAATTCTCATTATTGTTCTGGTCTTGATTTCTCTCTCTCTCTTCCTCCTCCTCTTCCTCCTCTTCCTCCTCTTCCTCCTCCTCCTCCTCCTCCTCCTCCTCCTCCTCCTTCTTCTTTTTCTTTGTCCATGAATTCTTATTGAGCAAGAAAGAAGCTTAGTTGGAGGTGGGTGGCACAAACCTGCATTCCCAGCACTCTAGAAGCTGAGGCAGGAGCATCACTAGTTTGAGGTTAACCTGGGCTCCATTGTACATTCAAATCTGGTGTCTCAAAAGAACACTTTTAAATATTAACCCATGATAAATCTCCATACTGGATCGCCTAGTTGTCTTTGCATCTGGTCTTAGACCAATGGCTCTCAACCTTCCTAAAGCTGTGATTCTCATTTTGTGTTGTACCTCATGTTGTGGTGACCCCCAACCTTAAAATGATTTTCATTGCTACTTCATAACTGTAATTTTGCTCCTGTTATGAATTGTAATATAAATATCTGTGTTTTCTGATGGTCTTAGGCAGCCCCTGTGAGAAGATTATTCAACCTCCAAGGGGGTCACCACCCACAGGTTGAGAACCACTGTCTTAGAAGCTTTGATTTGAGAGGAAATGGCATTTTCTGTTCTTTCATTCTTGTCAAAAGCCACTGGCTTACTGTAGGCCACCACAACTTGTTATTTCCAGAGCATCTAAGCAGGTGCTTCTTATTCTTCTTGAGGTCACCTCTTCCTCCTCGTTCTTTTCAGGCAGGCTTTCACATAACCTAGCCTGGCATAAAACTTGATATGTCCTGTGTGGAGAATGACCTTGAACTTCTGATACTCCTGCCTCCCCCTGCTAAGTGCTAGGATTCCAGGTGTGTTCCATCAGACTTGGTTTATACAGGGCCGGGGATCAAACCAGGGCTTCTTGCCTGCCAGCTAAGCACTCTACCAACCCTGTCATTGCCAAACAGCCCCCAAAGAAGCTGATGAAGGCTATGGCACCATACTCTTTGCCCTCTCTTAAGCTGTGTGTAAAAGCTCATGTGGGTAAACTAATATGAGCAAAGAAAGCTATACTGAGCTTACCAGATTCTCACAAGGGTCTGTGACTTTCAGATGCTAAACCCAGAACTTTGGACTTAAATAATTGTGAGTGTTATGAGGTAGTGTCATGGCGCCCAGGCTGACTTTGAAAACTCTGTGTAGTGGAGGATACCCTTGAACTCCTTATCTTTTCCCCTTCAAATCCTAAGTGTGCACACCATGCATGTGTGCCTTCACCTACCCGGCCTAACTTTGATCACAGTGTAAATGGTCTTTACTTAGGATGGAAGCCTGGTCTAGTTAAGATTTGTTAGTAACTGCGAGATGGGAGTGGTATTTATAAGAGTGGGTTAGTAGCTAATATTTACACCAAGTTTTATGTTGGACAGAAGCAGAATGGAATGGTATATTACTTTTGTAGCTGGTTCAGCTAAGTAGCCAGGTTTAGAAAAAGAAGAGGGAAATGAAAGCTATGACTCCTTCAAAACTATACATTCTGAGAAATGCAGTTTTTTATTTTAAAAGTTTATATTATTATGGTTGTTGTTTGCGTGTTTTATCTGTGTATGAATGCAGATGCATGTGAAGATCAGGGTACATCTTTTAGGACTTCCTTCCTCCCTCCCTCCCTCCCTCCCTCCCTCCCTCCCTCCCT
>NC_034613.1:48238625-48258264 GCF_900095145.1 Mus pahari | reverse complement strand
GCCTTCCTTCCTTCCTTCCTTCCTTCCTTCCTTCCTTCCTTCCTTCCTTCCTCCCTTCCTCCCTTCCTCCCTTCCTCCCTCCTTCCCTTCCACCATGGGCTCTAGGAAGAAGCTCAGGTCATCTTCTCCCTGCAGTCATTTGCACACAGATTTGAAGGCGCTGGTAACCTCCCCTAGACCTTTTCATACACTCCAAGATTCAAAACTGAGGCTAGCTAGGCATAATGTCACACGCCTGGAGTCCTAGATTGTGGGAGGCTGAAAGGCAGGACTGCTGTGAGGCCTGCCCAGGCTACGTAGTGAAGCCCAGGCCAGCCGGAGATTATGACACATTGTTTCAAAAAAAAAAAACCCATAAAATAAAGTAAATAAGTGAAATGAGCTTGGGGTTTTTACTCTTTTAAAATTAAAAAAAAAAATTCTGTATTATGTCTGTGTGCTACCTACAAAAGTGCCCAAGAAGGCTAGAAAAAGGCATCAAATTTCCTGGAACTGGGATTACAGATGTTTGTGAGCTGCCCTATGGGTGCTAGAAATCAAACCTAGGTCCTCTGTAAGAGGATCCAGAAATGTTAACTGCTGAACAGATTCCTGGGGTTATAATTCTGACCATTCCACTTTGTCTACAAATACAATTAGAGAGGCAGCTAATCTGGTGTCACTTTTGTTTGTCTAGGAGATGACGGAAAATGGAAGTCACCAGTTGATAGTAAAGGCAAGATTCAACTTCAAGCAGACGAATGAAGATGAATTGTCAGTGTGTAAAGGAGACATTATTTATGTCACTCGAGTTGAAGAAGGAGGCTGGTGGGAAGGCACATTAAATGGGAGAACCGGATGGTTCCCTAGTAATTATGTCCGAGAAATTAAACCCAGTGGTAAGTAAAGCTTTTAAAGTCTTCTTAAGTGTGAGAATTGTTCCTTCTTGGTATTCTTATTGAAAATGTTTTATTTTAAATTGCTTAACACAGTTGATACAAGTGTGTCCAAAATAAGACTAGAAGAGAACTGGAGATAATTAGATATGTTGAAACAAAGCTGTATTTAGATTATGTGACTGCTAAAACAGCAAAGGAATCCAAAGTTCAAGCAACTGCTGTATGGAAGCAGGAGCCTCTGCCCAGAGCGCACAGTGCAGAGTCCTTCCTGCTCCTCTCAGAATCACCATGGCAGAATACAATAACAAGAGAAGCAGAGAGCTGACTTCCCGTTTTAGCTCTCCAGCCTTTCAGCAGACCTAAAACTGCCCAAGAGATGTGAGAGAGAGATAACAGTCACCCTGCAGAAAGCTGCCTGACCACTTTAAGAACAAGAGTGGCCTTAGCTTATTGGAAACCATGAGCGACTTTTCCGTTTCTTGAACAATGAACACACGAAAGACTCTAATTGCTCTTTAGAAGTCTCTTTTAGAGGTTTTTGGTAACTTGTTTGTCCTTTAAAAAAAAATAGAAGGCATATTCTTCTTGGAATAATAAGCAGAACTTAGCAGAGTCTTGTGGCATATAGCTGGTATCTTAGCACCAGAAATGTGGAAGCAGGCAGGTTAAGAGTTTAAGGTTATCCTTACCTGGAAAAGAAGTTCTAGGGTAGCCAGAACTACACCCCAGGCCTTGTCTCAAATAAACCAACCAACAACAGAAATCAATAGAACCCTTCTAGAACCAATTTATGATAGTACATGATAAAGCAGATAAAAGTGCTGTTATTACAGCTCTTCATTTTTAAATAAATATTTTTAATTAAAAAATACTTACCCAAGGGCTCCTTTCAGTAGCTTGACTCCCAGTATATTGCTCCTTTTGTATGTGCTTCTTGTTTTTTTATTTTAAGGCTTTCAGATTGATGAGTCCAGCAGATTAAGGTGTTTCTGCCAAGTCTGGCGTCCGGAGTTCAATCCCTAGGACCCACACAGTAGGAGAGAAACAACTCTCAAAGGTTGTTCTCTGACCCCCCATACATGCACCATAGTGCATACCCCCTAAAACAAACAAATCATTTTTAATTAAAAAAAAAATACTGTGGCCCAGCGAGCCACTGTGGGTGAAGGTGTTTGCTGCACAGCTTGGCCCTAGTCTCATCCCTAGAACCCACGGGAAAGTGGAAGGAGAGAAGCAACTGCACAAAGCAGCCCTTTGACCTCAGCATGGCTGGAGTGCCCTTCCCCCCGACCCCACGGCACGCTCACATGTACTCAGAATACCTTTTTATAATGATACTTTTAATTAAGGAAAATATAGACTCACTCTAAATAAAATAAAATATTTCGTAAGTATAGTATAGTTAATAAAGTTCCGTCTTCCTCCACAGCTATTCTCAGATAAGTATCACTTTTAGAAGACATTCCTTCAAGAACTTAAGACATAACTAAGCTGTGCCACTTTCTGTGTTCTAGGATAGGGGAGAAGAGCACCCCATTTAATGGAATGTGTTTGTGTTGTGGAGGATTTATAAATATTTGTTTGTACAGACATCTCATCAGTTTTTGTCATGCTTGGCCATGGTCTTACCTAATACATGCTGGGTAAGCAATTTACCTCTGATCCCGAGTCCCAGACCTCAACGTTTTTATTTACTGGGAATTGAGACATATCTTTTAAGATCTGATGTATTTTCATAGGCCTTGCCTGGAATTTCTTGGTTTTGATTATTTTTACAACCGGCCGTCACCTCCTGCTGTATCTTTCCTTTGACATACTCTGGTTGTCGGGATCCCTAAACCATTTTCTAGATTGACACCGATGCTCCCTGGTATAGTGGCCACATCTGCAAAACTAAAAGGAACAGCTTTTGCTGCCTCGCCTGAAAATTCCAAGCATTGCTTACAGGGCATTGGAAATGAACAGTGTGTCTCTCACTGTGATGTCTTACAGCAATGTGCCTGATCTTTTATGGACCACCCTAGGCCTTGGTCTCCTTTCCCCTCAGGCTTAGGGTACTCTGATTTAAGACTCAGAGTAGCAAGCTCTGAGTCTGATTCCTAGAAACATTCTGCTATTGATAGTAGGTCAGGCTTCAGAATCCAAGAAGCTTGTGTTGTAAGAAAAACATAGGGGGACAGCCAGGGCTATACAGAGAAACCCTGTCTTAACAAGATCAAACAACAGCAAAAAGAGACAAGAAGAATTTGCTGGGCTGGAGAGATGGCTCAGTGATTAAGAGCACTGACTGCTCTTCCAAAGGTCCTGAGTTCAATTCCCAGCAACCATATGGTGGCTCACAAGCATCTGTAATGGGGTCTGATGCCCTCTTCTGGTGTGTCTGAAGAGAGCAACAGTGTACTTACTCATATACGTGAAATAAACACATCTTTTTTTAAAAAAGAGAAAAGCATAGGGCCTGATGTATATGGATCACACATGGGCATCTCTCATGTAGCTCACTGTCATTGCGTCCTCATCTTTCTTGTTGCTGTCCTTGTCACTTCTGTAATCTAGTCTAAACTCAGTAATCAGGGGGAAACTCAAATCATGGCTCCTCCCAGAAAGCATAAAAACCTATGTCACCACAGTAGTGCTACCCAACCTTGTCCTTAGTGAGTTCATTCCCCATCACCCATTCCATTTTATGAACACTGGCCTCTTGGCCTACCTGGCTGCCCAGTCATTGGCAATGTTCTCCTCAGATTTCAGCACTGCTGCTTGCCTTGTTTCCTTCAGGTCCACTCTCTTGTACACATTGTAGCTAGCGCCTTCCTGAGGTACCCAGGACAGAGATGAATTCTGTCCCTGCTGCCTCTATCCATCTCTCTATCCTGCTTCAACCTTTGCTCCATTGTTTTCCTTCCCCTAATAGCCAACATGGCTACTTCTTTATTTCATTTATTCCCCACATCGAACCTTTCAAATGTAAGGACCACGAGACCAGATATGCTTGTTTGCTTTGTTTATGCTTGGTTAATATTTGTTAAATGTCTGGGTGTGATGGCTCATGCTTGCAGTTTCTGGCACTTTGAAGAGTGAGATGGGAGATTGAAACCTGGTCTCAAAAAAATCAAGAGCAAAACAAAATACAAACATTTGTGTAAGGTGAATATGGTCAAAGTGTATGATTTACTTGAAAAAATTGTGTAGATGCCACTTCATGCTATATGCAATGAATATACACTAGTAAAAATTCCAGGCTCAGAAACAGGAAAACATCATATTGTAAAATAAATGAATTTTGTGAAGTAGCTGTTAAAATTGCATTCATCTTGTCCATTGAGTATCTGCTAACCACTTAGGGTATAACAATATTGCTCATGGCTCTGCCCCTGGGACCTTCCTAGGCTTGTGTGCTTAACCTATAGTAACAGCATGAGACAGATCACAGATAAAGGACTAAGCAAGTGTGATTGGAGCAGTGAAGAAACAATTTGATTAGCAATATCCTAAGTTGAGGGGAAGCCCTTGAATTGGGTTGTGAAGATTTTTGACTGGTGGAAGGCTAGAGAGAGTGGGTTAAAGAATGTGTATAGGAAGGCCTAGAACAGCATGTAGGATGCTTTTCCTTGAGAATGAAATCATAAAAACAGACTGGACCCTTGAGCTACAGCTCCATGAGGAGGGGTGGGGCTATTTCAAGTTGCTTCTTATGTTTTACTAACATTTTTAAACATTAATTTTTAAAGGGCATATATAAGATAATGAGTTTCATTATTATATTTACATATTCTCCACTTCCCTGTCCCAGCTCCCCTTTACATTTCTTGCTATTCCTCCTCCTCCTATGAATAACCCCACTTCTGCTTTTATGGCATTATATGTGTGTATATACATATTATGTAGATTCTACATAAAAGAAAATATGCCATATTTTCTTTCTCCCACACATTACCTTTATTTTCACCTCTCCTGTCTTGTCTTAGTCCCTGTTCTATTACTGTGAAGAGACACCATTACCAAGGCAACTCTTATGAAAGAAAGTGTTTAATTGGGTGCTTGCTTACAATTTCAGAGGTTTAGTCCAATTATTATCATGGTGGGGACCATGGCAGCATGCAGGTAGGCTCTGAAAACTACCTCCTGATCCCTAGGCAGACGGAAAGAGAAACTGGGTCTGGCATGGGCTTTTGAAACTTCAAAGCCCACCCTCAGTGGCATATTTTCCAACAAGGCCACACCTACCCCAAAAAGGCCACACCTCCTAATCCTTCTAATCCTACCAAACAGTTCTACTCCCTGGTGACTGAGCATTCAAATATGAGCCTATGGGCAAACATTCTTATTTAAACCACCACATTTCTCTTAAGACGGTTCCCTCCCCTTATAGTTATCTTTCTACTCTGATGTCCTACATATATAATCTAGATTCTGTGTATGACAAGAAAATATGTATTATTTATCTTTCTGAGACTAGCTTATTTTGTTTAACATTATGAGCTACAGTTCTATACATTTTTCTGAAAATAATTGTTTTAATATACTTTTTCTTTTAGAGGTAGAGTCTCACATAACCCAAAATAGCCTTGAATCTACTATGTAATTCAGAGCTTCTGATCCTTATGCTTGCATCTCTTAAGTACAGAGGTTGCAGGCTTGTTCTCCATACCCTGTTTATTTGGTGCTAGGAATAGAATCCAAGGTATCATATGTACTATACAAGAACTCTACTAAGTGAACTACATTCCAAGACCCAAGTAGAGTCTTCTTTATGTCTGAATAAACTTTTTATAAACAGAGGAAAATATGTGGTTTGAAAAAATAGATGACCTTCCCCAAAGTGGTGGTTCTGGCGTCTGCTGTGGCCTGGACAATATAGACAGTGAATGACAGTGGAGAGAAAGAAAAGTGCATAAATGCAGAAGATATTGCTGAGACAGACCCAATAAGTGTGGTTACAAGGACAAAGGAAGAGATGAGGAGAACTTCAAATCTAGAGGTTCACCTTGATGATAGACTCCTTAAGGTTATCCATTATCACTCATCTAGCCAGTCAACAAAGACTTATTTATTGTGATTAGCTTATTAATTATTGTCCTGGACACTGTTGGGACAGAAAAGCTTAAGAATGACACTTGCATCATTGGCTTGCAGTTAATGGGAGAAGATATTATTGCAATACAGTATGTTTAGTGATTCACTTTTTTCCAAGACAGGCATTGTGGGTTCCACCTGTAATTCCAGCGCTCAGCATGCTAAAGATGATGATCATGCATTTGCAGCCAGCCTGGGCTACTGGCAAAACCTTATCTTAAAAACAAACCTGGCAGAAAGAAAGGAAAAGGAAGTGAAAAGCCAAAGAAAGGAACAAAGAAAGACACCTTCTTATTTTCCATGTCAGGAACATGTTGAAACAAGCAGGGTTAGAAGAGGAGATTTTAAACAAATTTAATTTTCACCAACTTATCCTGTTAAGAAGTCATTAAGTCAGTTGAGAGGGATGATTATGTACATGGTTAACTAGATTTGGATTAAGGTTTAGGAAACTACTCTTCCTCATCATTGTAAACCAAAGCTAGGGTCGAGCTTTAGATTTGGACTTCCTGTTTTAATCCCCCAGCTGTTTCACATACATACTCCATGTCCAGAAATACTGTCACTAGGTTTATTTTTGTCACCCGCAACAGGCAATAGAAATTTGGACATCAGCAAAAACAAGGTAAGCTTACAAAACAAATTGCAAAGGAGTCTTTACAGTAGAAACAGGGAGTTTCTTATTCCTATGCACGTGTGACATTTGCTGTTGGTTAAAAATGTTTACTGATGCTTTGTCATTAATTGAATGGACCTGGCCAGCTTTGTTTTTCCGATGCCTTAGCAATGCTACCAAAAATGTCTATGCATTCATGGTTCTGATTAGGCCACTTGGAACTAGCCTTCAGCACTTCCACATATTTATTTCTTATCTGAATGCTGCTGTGTGCAGAATTGAGAGAGAGCTTCACAGGGTAAGAATCTAAGGCAGGAGTGTAGAGCAAAAGAAGAACAAAACACCAGAAACTGGGGCCTGGGAATGTAGCTCAGGTGGTAAAGTGCTTGCCTGGTATGTAGGGAGCCCTGGGTTCAATCTACAGCACTGAGTAAACCACCATGCCACACACCTACAATTTCAGCACTCAGGCTGTGAATGCCTGAGAATCAGGAGTTCAAGGTTGTCCTCTCCAACGTAATAAATTAGAGGCCAGCCTGGCACATGCAAAACCTTATCTCAAAACGAAATAAAACTAAATAAAAATATTCCCTATTTTCCAGAATCGAGTAATAGTAACCTATTTCATCCCTGATGTTGGAATTACTACCACTACTGGTAGTAGTACTGGCTTTTCGAGACAGGGTTTCTCTGTGTAGCCGTGGCTATCCTGGGACTTGCTCTGTAAACCAGGCTGGCCTTGAACTCACAGAGATCCTCCTGCCTCTGCCTCGCAAGTGCTGGGATTAAAAGTGTGTCCCACCACTGCTTGGCTGGTAATTGACTTATAAAAATAGAATTAAATTAAATGAATCCTCTCTCTCTCTCTCTCTCTCTCTCTCTCTCTCTCTCTCTCTCTCTCTCTGTGTGTGTGTGTGTGTGTGTGTGTGTGTGTAGGAAGAGATTGAAAGGACAACTCAACTTTTGAGAGTTAGGTCTCTCCTTCAAACTCAGGTTGTCAGCCATATTAGAAAGGGCCTTTATCTACTGAGCCATCTCACAGCCCCTGATAATAGTAATGTGTTCTCTCTTTCTCTTTCTGTCTCACTTCTTTTTTTAAAAATTTTCTTATTAAAATTTTTAATAGATATTTTCTTTATTTACATTTCAAATGCTATCCCGAAAGTTCCCTATACCATCAGTCTCATTAGAGCTTTGATGATTTCATTGATTTAAAAAAACAATGTAAACCATTTATTACATTTGCTCTTTGACAATTTCACGTGTTTTTGGTGTATTGTGATCTTCTACCTTTGCAGTCTCTTACATTTTCAAAGCACTAACTCTTTTTCATTGCATTCAGTCATACCAGTCACCAAGCATCTACTTCTCTTGTATACGATTGTCCTTCATTCTTCTTTGCATAGTGAACACTGTGTTTCAATTGCATTATGCATTCCTTCAACCTTTCCTGCCCTTGGCTGTGTCTTAGTAGGCACTCCATAAGTGGAGTGCAGTTTTCTTGGCTTTGCCTCTGATTGGTGACCACATCTTGCTGATATCTTCTATCCACATACTAATCAGACTTGACCTTGCTTAGTTTCTGAAACCAAAGGAGATGGGGCATGTTCCATGTACTGTGGCTCTAGACCTTGCTGTACACCTAAAAAGTGGTTTTCTTTTCTTTTCTTTTCTTTTCTTTTCTTTTCTTTTCTTTTCTTTTCTTTTCTTTTCTTTTCTTTTCTTTTCTTTTCTTTCCTTTTTCTTTCTTTTTTTTTGGGGGGGGAGGGGGAACAGTCTTGTTATATAGCTCAGTTGACCTGCAACTCTCTAGGTATCATTAACTAGTCTAAAATTTAAGACAATCCTCCTGCCTCAGCCGCCTTAGGACTGGGATTATGAATGTGACACACTGAAACAGGCTCAAACTTTTTTTTTTTATTAAGATCAGCTTAAATAATAATTGAACAAAAAACTTAAGTTCTAATTAAAATCTCTACAAATTGTGGGAAATATGCATGATAAACTTTGATAATTGCTCACTATTTCATTCCTGTCTTCTTCCCTCCTCCACTGCTTCTGCTTTCACTGCTGTTCACCTCCCCCTCTTCCTCCTCATCTCCCTTCCTTCTCATCTCTATTCTTCTCTTTTCTACCTTTCCATTTCTTTTCCATTTCCCTTCTCCTTTCCTTTCCTCCCAAGAGGATCTAACTTGACAGCTCAGATTATCCTCTTTCCTCCCAAATGCTGTTTGAATTTTAAATCTAAGAAAGAAGACCGGGCACAACAGTCCAGTCCTGGAGTTCAGGTCCCGACTCTTGTCTGCAATCTCAAGAAACAGGTGGGGTGGCTGTATATTACTCAGTTTCATTCCCATAAAGTCCTTTCCTTTCCAAGGTTTCATCATGTAAATGCAGACGTTCCTGAGTGTGGGTTTGTGTGAACAAGTACTCGCGCCTGTAGAGGTCAGAACCATCAGGACCTCCTTGAACCACAGCTATAGGCAGTTCTGAGCCCCCTCCTGACATAGGTGTTGGGAATCAAACTAGGATCTTCAGGAGGAGCAGAGAGGGCTCTTAACCACTGAGCCATATCTCTACTCATCTATAAAGTTTTAATAAGCCACTAGTGGACAAAGATGAACCGTGAAGTAGCATAGATTTCAGAAACTGGACAGGACTCATGATCAGAATAACAAAGCTGGCTTTCTTTGCTGTTTTTTAAGCCTTATGGGCATGATCCAAATGGCATTCATTTTTTACAGGCATACAGCTCCTTTGAATACTGTCATTGGAATTCAGCATTGTGGTTTGTTTGTTAGTTTTCCCTACCTAGAAATTGCTTTGCTTTCTTATCTGCAGGCCTCTGAAGTCAGATCAAGTCCTTCCAGGGCCATCCCAGGTATAATTGAAGTCCTGTATCGGCTTTTGCCCAGTACTATTCACCAAGCCCCTTAGTAGCTCTGCCTCTGAGAGTCTTATAGATTGGGAGCAGAGCCTCTTTATCAACTCATGCCTTAACCTTGGTCTTGATTCTGCCATTTCCTACCCAAATGATCTTAGGCCAAGGATATCACATCTGTGATTTGATGTTTTCTCTCCTCTATAAAATGAGATGATCTTCATTTTTCAGCATGAGTAAAATGTCTTTAATGCTACTTAGTCCCAAATAAATATTAGGAATAATTTAATATAATTAGAATTAAAATTAAAATTATATGGGAAACACTCATAAAATGATATTATATTAGAATTACAAGGCTATAGAAAAAGATATGTGTATATGTGCATGCAAGCATAAATATACATGAAAAAAATAAAAAGACAAAATCATTAGGATTCATTTTTATTAGATATTTTCTTCATTTACATTTCAAATGCTATCCTGAAAGTCCCCTATACCCCCCCACCCTGCTCCCCAACCCACCCACTCCTGCTTCCTGGTCCTGGCATTCCTCTGTACCGGGGCATATGATCTTTGCAAGACCAAGGACCTCTCCTCCCATTGATGACCAACTAGGCCATCCTTTATGTTTCTTTTTTTTTTTTTAATTTTTAGAGTTGTCCTATAAAGGTTTCATAACTTGAAAAACATTATTTATAAAAGAAGTGTTAATGTGTGATGACATACTCTTACTTGGTCATGTGAAGTCTACTATAATTCAGAAAGAGTTTAAAACAGTGTATAATATAGAAAGATAATGAAATACAAAACAGAATGAAGAAAAAGAAATAGCACAGGCTGGAAAGATACTATGCAATGATGCTGCTAAACGGTTATAGCCAGGACTGGTGGTGCACACCTCTAATCCTGGCACTTGGGAGGCCGAAGCAGGAGGATCAAGAGTTCAAAGGTAGTTTGGGTTACATGGCAAAGCCTTGTCTCATAAGGAGAAACATGAGCGTCTTGTGTTTCATTTTAAATGGAAGAATGTCCTAGGGTATCCCATGAGACAAGGCTAAGATTAACTGTGTAAAATAAAGGCAGCATTTTCTAATATAATGTAATAATATTAAAATGATACAGAAAATGGAGGAGAATTATACAGAAGTTTTCAGTGACTTGGAGATTCTTATTATTTTATCGTTGCCACAGTAGGCATCCCCAAGAAAGGCATGGTTGGTATTGTGTTCTTTCCTGCTTGTGTGTTAATATGTAAGTTACAAATACACTTCAGGTTGCCTTGGTTCCACTCACCTGTTGTGAATAAATTAAGTAGACACCCTGAGTTCTATAAATAAATCTAAACTGTGAGTGACACTTGCCCTGCCTCTGCCATTGCTGAGCTATGGATTAACTCTTTGGACTGGTCCCCCTTGGACCTTGAGGAGTCTGAACAAGAAGGTTGAACTTTGATCTTCTGCAGTTCAGTGATATTTCTACTTACTTAAGAAGGTCCATTTCCTTTTTCTTCCCACTTCGATTCTTCATAGTATATCAGTTGTCCTCTGTTATCAATTGTATGATATTAACATTATCCAAATGTCATTTTTTACAGAGAGACCTCTGTCCCCTAAGGCTGTCAAAGGATTTGACACTGCTCCACTTACCAAGAATTACTACACTGTGGTGAGTGTTCAAAGGGCAAATTTGTTTTAACTGGAGATGGAGATGTTTTACTTGTCAAACCACTGCTAATTTTGAGGTGACACAAAGGAAAGATGGGTAAAACTTGCTTTGTGAGGTTCCAAGGCTCTTTGCATTATAGTGCTCTTCATATAGTTGTGAGTCTTACAGATATCTAGAGGTTTTGCATCCACAGCACTGACTAACGCTTTAGAACAAGGCCCACTAACAGTGGTGAAAGAGAAGATGATTAATATGTAGGCACCATGCTGAAATTCAGTGACATCACCTAATTTTCTATTTACAAGAAGGCAAGTCCCCAGGTTTCTAAGATGTAATGAGTTTTAAGTGATTGTACTCTGTGATTTTTACTTGAGAGTCAATCAACCCATAACACCTGCTGGAATATTCTCAATTCTATTTTTGAGGAGAGCCTGAAAGGAAGACTGCCTTTTGGCAGAGAGAGACGAGTGAAATTGCTTTGGCTTAAACACAGATATGTCAAACTATATTAGCTATAAATAGGGTATGTGTAATGCTCAAAATAAGCTCCCGCTTGAAAAAAGAAATTGCATCATTCTCCTTAATCTACTCTCTGCTTTCCTTCTTGTCTCCTCTCCAGACTTGGCCCAGTCACTATGAAAAGGTCAAGTCATCATTACCTCTAAGTTGCCGTTTCTGGTAGCCTCACTATCTCCCCAAACCTCTACTGCAATCCAGCTTCTGACTTTACCCAGTGTTCTGTGTGCATTTTTACTACATACTCATTTCATTTTGTGCATGAAAAAGAGTCTTTAATCACCTCTATACAGGTATGTTAATGTAATTTGGCTTCAAAAATTAAATTGCACTATCCAGTGAATTTGTTCCACACTGGTGACATAAACAGTAAGTGATATGAAGAATCAAGGAGGAGCTTCAGAGGTGCCATGGGATCAGAGGAAAATTGTCAGTGTGTTTCCTCTGGTTTCTAGATGAAAAGGCGTGATTCATCAGAATTAGCCTCCCATTTCCCTTCAGGCTTTGTCACTTTTTCCAAATGATCCTCTACTGATTTCATTTTTAAGGAAAGGACTGAGTCAAGTGACAGTTGCAAGTGTGCCATAGTGTGTCCCTGTGGATCTGCAGTATATGGCACTCTGCTGTGCATATCACCATCTTCTGATTGCGACACTTTCAAATGTTGAGAGTTGGGGTTGAGGTAGTTCAGTGGTATGGTATTGTGTAGCACATACAAAAGAGCACAAAAGAGCAACCCTTGTGATTCTCATATGTAACCATTATACACAAACACTGGATGGACTGCAGTTTGTAAAACTAAACCTCTATTGGAAAGCATATATATTCTTTCTAGCTTTAGTAATTATGAGCAATTCTGCAGGCAGCACCTTAGCCATAGAATTTAAGGATCTGCAGAGTAGATTCCTAGAGGTTCACTTTTTGTGATAAAACATATCAAAAGATAGATATGTTTTAAATATTTTAATGTATATTATATCAAATTTCAAATTTAATAAAGAAAAGAAAAGGTCTTGGACATTTCATATTGGACAGAAAGGAAAACATATAACTTTTGTGTTAATATTATTTAATAATTTTACTGTTTATTTATTTATTCTATTGTTTGTTATTTTAAAGTCTCATCTCTTGTAGCTAATGCTGGCTGCAAACTTGCTATGTAGTTGAGGATAGCCTTGAATTTCTAATCCCCTGCCTCTGCTTCCCATGTGTTGGGACAGTAAGCATGCTCAGTTTGCTTATCTGCTTATCTATCTGTCTGTCTGTCTGTCCATCTGTCTACCTACCTATCTATTTACCTATCTATCTATCTATCTATCTATCTATCTATCTATCTATCTATCTATCTATCTATCTATCTATCTATCTTTCTATCTATCTATCTATCTATCTATCTATCTATCTATCTATCTATCTATCTATCTATCTATCTATCTTTTTAAGACAGTTTCTCTTTGTTGGCCAAGTTAGCCTGGAATTCAGCACATAGTCCAGATTGTCCTTGAATGTACAATCTTCTAGCATCTGCTTCCCAAGTAATGGGATTACAGGAATGTGTTGCCATCTCTGAATTGTTACTGTTTTATTACTGAGTACAGATATAGCATATATGTTATAGCTAGATATGGATATAAAGAGATTATTGTTGGTTGAGTATTTTTTAATCCACACTACTTTGGAGTTGAATGTTTAGGAAAAAATTATGACAATGAATTCAGAGTATTTCTCAAGTGATCTGAGTATCCTTCTTATCTGTGGATATCTGAGACAAATAAAAGATACCACGCCATTCGGAAGACTAGAAAATCAAGTTATTCCACATGAGAGATGTTCTCATCTAACCTTACATCAACTCTCCCATCAAAGCACTGTTAGTACAATTATTAGATGTCNTGTACTAGCTATAGCATCTGATTTTTTACTCTATTAAGAATAACTCATATAAATAACAGTGAAACATAAGAAAAAGCATAAAGAGGAAAATAAATGTCACCTTTAGTCTCACTAATTTCAAATGATCACTACTAACACCTAACATTTCTTGAGAAATATATATGTGCATATATATATATATATATATATATACATATACATACACACAAATATATATATAGTTGTTGTGTATATGTGTGTCTATATATTTTTTAACATCAAAATAAGATGTATGTATTCATCATTGTTCTCCTTTATGTACATACACCAACTGTATTTGTCTCTCATTAGAGCTTTTTTAAAGGTCTTCCATTCAGTGAGTCCTTGCTAATACAAACTCCCTAGTTTTTCAGAGAAGCAGGGGAAGGAGATAGGAGGTGAGGAAGAAAGGTAGGAGGGAAGGGAGAAAAGAGAGATAGCCATGTGCAAGAAAGAGTGAGTCAGGGCTTTTAATTTTGTGTTTATTTTTTGAGACAGTGTCTCACTATATAGCACTTGCTGGCCTAGAACTTGATATGTAGATCAGGCTGGCCTCTAACTAGAAGAGATCCACCTGCTACTGCCTTCCAAATGCTGAGATTACAGGTATGCCACACCACACCTGGGTTATTCTGTCTTATAAACATTTGTCCATCACCCATAACTTTATGTTGTACATGAGGAGGGGCTAAAAGGGTCTCCACCTCCTGGAATGGTACATTTCACATTCAGGGTGGATCTTCCCTGAAGTCAGTAAAACCTCTCTGGAAACATCCTCACAGACACTCCCAGGAGTGTGACTTAGGTGAGTATGTAAATACAAGTCAACAGTGAAGATTAATTCCCATAATACCTAAATGACATGGCTTACAGAACTAGCACACACTAAAAAACACCGGGTAACATGGGAAACCAAAAATCCTATGACAGCTCTTAGGAACTTGCTGTGGCCTCCCACAAGTTTACCCCGTTTTTGCTCACTGGTCTCTCTACTCACTTACTCCCACTCTGAACTTTCTCTGCCTTTTGAGAATGTAACCAGTGACGTGTGTGTGTGTGTGTGTGTGTGTGTGTGTGTGTGTATGTGTGTGTGTTTATGGTGTCTGTGTGGGCATATGTGGGGGTCAGAGGACAAGTGGGGGTCAGAGGACAAATTTGTAGATTCAGTTCTGTCTTTCCATCTTTTTGTTTGCGGATGTCAAGTGTGCATATGATGTGTTCTGATCAAATCTCCCTCACCTTCCCTTCTCTCCAATTGCTCCCTGTCTGCCTCAGTATTTCTCCCTTGCAAATTTCATGTGGTCTCTTTACAAAGCCACTGAGTTCATTTACCACTACTTGTATTCCCATGGTTGAAGGATGATCTACTGGAGCATGGGCAACCTCTCAGGGCCTCTATCCCGGAAAGAAATAGAGTGTTGGGACTCTACTCCCAACAGCTCTCAACTGCTAATAGCTTTTCAGCTAGGGGTGGGGCTTCATGATCCCCCTCCTATATCCATGTTGTTATGTTTTATCTGGCTTGATCTTGTACATGGATTCTGGGAATAGAATTCAGGCTGTCTGACTTAATGGCATTGTCTTTTACCTGCTGAGCTATCTCAATGAACCTTACTATCCCCACCATCACCCCTTTTTGAGGCATGGTCTCACTATGTAGACTAGACTGGCCTCAGACTCATAGAGCTTTACATGTCTTGAGTGCTGGAGTTAAAGAGGAACAGCACCATGCCCAGCCTCACCACCCTTTTCAATCCACATTATAGACTTTTACACGGGACTCCACTGAGTCTCTTCTCCATATTCTCCATTATTTTTCACCCTTGTTCTTCCTGTCTTACTCCTCCACTGATCTCTTCCATTGGAGGGCTGGAGGTGAGGAAGTGATGGGGCTAGATGGAACTGGTAAGTCTGTGGTGTTGTGAATGAGGTTGTTGGTGTTTTGGAAGCCAGTAAGTTGGGGGTGGGAAATCAGTCAGTATCCTTGAAGGTCGGCAAGCATTTTCACTGGCATGAAGTCAAATATAACATTAATACAGAAATATAGTGTGTCTTTTGCTTTCAAAGTGTGTTTCCAACATGCTGTCATTTTTACAGGCAGCAGAATTACCTCAGACTCCTACAATGGAGCCTTGTTTAGCTTTAAGGTTTTCTAACGGTGTTATGGTCTTCCTTTACCGAGAATACTTCTGTTTTCAGACATTCTTTGTATATCTGCAAATCTTAAGATAATTTCTTCCTATATTTTATTATTTTTCATTTTTGAGACAATGTGTTGTTGTGTCTCAAGCTGGCCTAAAACCCACCATACAGTCTAGGCTGGCTTTGAACTTGCAATCCTCCCACTTCAACCTCCTCAATACAGAAATTATCCGTGTACACTGCTATACCTCACAATTTCCTTGCAGTTATGTGGCTTCTTCCCCTTAGAAAACTTAGTTCTAAAGCTGTATTCACCCCAAAGCCTTTCCAAGAAATGCAGGTGATTTGTTTTAGGGGAAAATAATAGTCCAGAATAGAGATACAAAAGATTTCCATCTCTTTTTTTTTTCTGTGCATTCAAGCCATTTGTACTATTCTGAAGTAAGGGAAAGGTTAGTTCAGTAAATGGATCCTTACTTGGCCTCATGAAGACAGAACCGGGGAGGTGCAGGCAGTGTCTGGACACAGCCTATCTTAGTAAATTTGAAGAGATTTCATTCCCATCAAACTGTACTGCTCTAAAGTTGCTTAGTCTGCCAAGCTCCTTGCCTTCTGACTCACCACTGAGGCCTTCTGTTCAGGAGCACATAGCCTCCTCTGTCTGCTTCTCTCCTTATCCTTTCACATTAGGTGCCCTGTGCCCTGAAAGGGGTGGGGAGTGGGGAGCAAGAGCTCCATTCATCAGCCACTCTTTTGAGTTTGAAAAAAGCAAGAAAAGTCTGAGTGAATTTAGGAAAGAATCTCCAGCTTTCCCAAGGAGCAGTGCTGTGGCTGCAACCACAGCAAGGGCAGCTCTATGTCATGTATTGGGCAAATCTCCTGGGGTTTGGGAGGAAGTAATGTGATGAGAAAACTTTGCTCCCTTTGTGTTTGTGTGTGTGTGTGTGTATGTGTGTGTGTGTGTGTGTGCATGTGTGTGTGTGAGTGTGTGTGTATATGTGTGTGTGTGTGAGTGTGTGTGTATGAGTGTGTGTGTGTGTGTGTATGAGTATGTGTGTGCTTCTCTGTATGTGTTTGTGTTGGACAGAAGCATGCATGGCATAGAGTGTGTATAGAGATAAGAAGACAACATTGTGGAAATTGGAGTCTGTTTTCTCCTTATATTTTTCCATGGTTTCTAAATCTGCAGAGTCACATGGCAAGGACCTTTCACTGCTGAGACATATTGTTGACTTTTTTTTCCATTTGTTTTGAGACAAAGTCTCATGTAGCCTGAATTTGGTCTAGAAACCTGGATCTTCTTGCCAATAACCATTCTCCAAATTCTGGTGTGCATCATCACGCCTGACTTTATTTTCAATGTTTTTTTTTAAACTGGACATATAGTTTTACAAAATGACTGTATTTATTTAGTAGTGTGCAAAGGTTCCTCTTTTTCTACATTAATGTTTTTATACTTTTATGGGGCCTGGACCTCAAACACAGAGCCTCAAGCATGCCAGGCAAATGTGTTTCACCACAGACCAATATTTTGTGTTTTTAGCAATTACCAACCTAACAGGAATGTGGTAAAAACCCTTGAATTTGTGTTTCATGATAGGTGGTGTTGAGCATTATTATATATATGCTGATGACTTACATGTTTTATTTTGAAAAACGTATATTCAGATCTTTGTAGGGTTTTTTTTTTTTTTGCTCATTTTGAAAGGATGCGGCGTTCTTTTACCTTTGAGTTCTTTGAATTCCTTATATATTTTGGATATGAACCCCTTAGTAGTTAATAGTTTGAAAAGATTTTTCTTCATTTTGTAGGTTGTCTCTTTATTCTGTTCATTGTTTTTGTATATATGTTCATGTGTATGCATGTGTGTGTGTGCATGTACATATGCATGTGGAGACAAAAAGTCAGTGTTGGGAGCCTTACTCTTTGGCTTTAATTAATTAATTATTAAAAATATATTTATTTTATATAGATGAGTACTGTTGCTATCCTCAGACACACCAGAAGAGGGCATCGGATCCTGTTACAGATGGTTGTGAGCCACCATGTGGTTGCTGGGAGTTGAACTCAGGACCTCTAGAAGAGCAGTCAGTGCTCTTAACCACTGAGCCATCTCTCCAGCTTAGTTAATTAAGACAGGGTCTCACTATGTAGTTGGTCTGGAACTCACTTCACAAAATTCCCAGAGTTCTGCTTCCTGGGCATTGGGATTAATGGTGTGCAGTGCTACCATGCCCCACTTTCTGCCTTACCATCTTATCTTTTAAGACAAGTTTGTTTTCTGAACTGGAGAGATGGCTCAGCTGTTAAGAGCACTGATTTTCCATAGGTCCTGAGTTCAATTCTCAGCAGCCACACCATGGCTCACAACCATCTGTGATAGGATCTGATGCCTTCTTCTGGTGTGTCTGAAGCAAGTGAAAGTGTACTCATATACATAAAATAAATAAATTTTTTAAAAAGCCAGGCAATGGTGGCACATGTCTTTAATCCCAGCACTTGGGAGGCAGAGGCAGGTGAATTTCTGAGTTCAAGGCCAGCCTGGTCTACAAAGTGAGTTCCAGGACAGCCAGGGCTATACAGAGAAACCCTATTTCGAAAAACCAAAAAAAAAATGTTTTCATTCTTCTGAATGTCTATTAGTTTTTCTAATAGCACACACACATGTATGGAGAATATACAGAGATCAAAAAAGGATGTCGTATGTTCTGTTCTATCAATGTCATATATTCCTTTGAGCCAGGGTTTCTTAGTAAACCTGGTGCTAGGCTGCTGGCCAGCAAGTCTCCTGTTTCCACCCCCACACAGTGTTGACATTACCAAGTGGCCATGCCTGGCTTTTTATGTGGGTGTCGACATCTGATCAAATTCTCATGCTTGCGCAGTGAGTGCTCAAACCCACTGAGTCATCTCTTTTGTCCTCTCTTCCTCCTTCTCCTCCTCCTCCTCTTCTTCTTTCTTCTTCTTCTTCTTTTTTTTTTGAGACAAAATGTGATGGTTAATCTTCAGAACCATTAGCATGACTAGATTTAGAATCACCTAGGAGTCAGATCTCGATGTGTGCCTCTAAGTGTGTTTCCTAAGAGGATTAACCAAGAAGAGAAGTCCCACTGAGAATGTTAGAGCTACCATGCCATGAACTGAGACACAAGAATGGATTCAAAGTGGGGAAAGAAGCAACTGGAGTACCAGCAGTACCTGTTTACTCTTTCATCTTCCTCACTGAGATGGAGGGAATAGAATAGCCTCAACTCTACATTCTTGTTGCTAAAGGGCTGAGTTCTCAGCATCCACTCTCTTCCCAGTCTTTGGGATAGATGTTATCTATAATCTCATTCCTCACAGATCCTAGCTTACTTTTCCACCTTGTTCATATAATCTATGTTAGAAGGAAGTAATGACTTTCCTGCCCCTTGGATCCTAGAAGGAAGATTAGAAATCATCTATCCTTTAAAAATGTATATTTATTCCTTATGAATTTCCTTCATGCATACAACAAATGTTGACCGTATTAACTACCTCTGTGTCTCCCTCTTTTTTAAGCCATTGAGTCCCATTAGTGCTTCCCATAAGCATGTCTTCAGAATTTAAAATTTTTCTTTCTTGAAGTGCCACTTTGATAGAAACTAATAAGTTTTTGCTTTATTAAAGAGAAGGTCTCATGTCCCAGGTGGGCCTTGGACTGCCTCTGTAGATGATGATGACCTTAAACTCCTGATTCTCCTGCCTCCATTTCCTGAGAATACTGGGATTATAATCATGAACCATCATACCCAGTTTATGTGGTGCTGGAGATGCAACTTACGACCTTGTGCATACTAGGAAAACATCTTCCAACTGTCCTCCAGAGCCAACTCTTGCATGCAGCATTTGCTTCTCATTCATCTCAAGGCAGTTTCTTTTTTTAAATTTATTTATTATTATTTTCTTTATTTACATTTCAAATGCTA
>NC_034613.1:48236973-48238240 GCF_900095145.1 Mus pahari | reverse complement strand
GTTTGGTGGCTGATGATGGGATGGATTCCCAGATGGGGTAGTCTCTGGATAGTCCATCCTTTCATCTTAGCTCTAAATTTTGTCTCTGTACCTATATTCTTTCATGGGTATTTTGTTCCTTATTCTAAGGAGGAATGAAGTATCCACACAATGGTCATCCTTTCAAGGCAGTTTCTAATGGCCTTCAGTAGAACTGGATTTTTTTTGGAGACAGTAACATTTCTCTTTCACCATTGGACTAATTTCAGAGAGCATCAGTACTTTCAGATCTCTGAATTCACATTTCTAAAGAGTAGTTTCTGAGCAATATGGGAACTGAAAATAGACAAGAGTGGCAGTCAGTAGGGCCTACAGTTTAACCCTTCACTGTAGTCTGACTATCTGGCTCTGTCTCCATTTCTCCCTCTCTGTCTCTTTCTCCCTCCCTCCCTTCCTTCCTTTCCCTTTCTCCTTCCCTCTCTCCCTCTTCCTCCCTCCCTTTCTGTCTGTCTCTCCCTCCTGTCCCCTCTTCTGTCTCTCTCTGTCTGTCTCCCCCCTCCTCTCTCATTATAAGCCCAAACTGGTTTTAACTTATCATGTAAACTGCCCTCAAACAAGCTTTCTGCCCCAGCTCCCTCATTCAGTGTTGGGATAATAAGTGTTTGCCTTTATGCTCAGAAAACAGAAAACCCTTAGCTTTGGTAACCACTCTGTGGCCTTCTAAGGCATTGATTCCCAACTAAGATGATACTACCCTTCTGAGCACATTTTTTTGATAGCCATAATTGTACTGTGGGCTGGTCTTTAGTGACTAGATGTCAGGGATGCTACTTAACTTCCCACAAGACATAGGACATTCCTCTCCCAGCATTGTCTTCTGGTCTGAAATACCAATAGATGCTATTATTGGGAGAGGTGTGTTTAGCTTCTTACACCTGTCCAAGTCTTTCTCACTTGCCAGTACCTACCTGTGCAGCATCTCACTGCTGCTTCACAATGGTCCCCAAAATGTCACAATCTGAGATGAGGTAGTTTATGCCTTAAAACTGAAGCAGTCTGTCAGCCACTAGCACAGTTGGGACCACCATCCCCCCTGGTCAGTTGTTCACCAGAAAGCCAGTGGCTCCTTGGGCCCCTACTTAGTTCAGCCACCTCATCAGCACCATGCTTTGCCTTGTGAGTACTGTCACTCTTGGGTATCCACAGGGTTAGGGCCTCCTCATACAGATATTCAACTCTCTCTCTCTCTCTCTCTCTCTCTCTCTCTCTCTCTCTCTCTCTCTCTCTC
>NC_034613.1:48213823-48236563 GCF_900095145.1 Mus pahari | reverse complement strand
AGCCCTGGCTGTCTTGGAACTCACTTTGTAGACCAGGCTGGCCTCGAACTCAGAAATCTGCCTGCCTCTGCCTCCTGAGTGCTGGGATTAAAGGTGTGCACCACCACGCTTGGCTAAGTCTCTTTAAAAAAAAAATGGCAGAGACAAAGTTTGGAGCTAAGACGAAAGGATGGGCCATCCAGAGACTACCCCACCCAGGGGTCCATCCCAAAATCAGCCACCAAACGCAGACACTATTGCATATGCCAGCAAGATCTTGCTGAAAGGGCACTGATATAGCTATCTCTGTGAGTCTATGCCAATGCCTGGCAAATATAGAAGTGGATGCCCACAGTCATCTATAGGATAGACCACAGAGACACCAATGGAGGAGCTAGAGAAATTACCCAAGGAACTGAAGGGGTCTGTAACCCTATAAGTGAAACAACAATATGAACTAATCAGTACCCCCAGAGCTTGTGTCGCTAGCTGCATATATAGCAGAGGATGGCCTAGTCATCCATCATTGGGAAGAGATGCCCCTTGGTCTTGCAAACTTTATATGCCCCATACAGGGGAATGCCAGGGCCAAGATGTGGAAGTGGGTGGGCAGGGGAGCAGGGTAGGGGGAGGTTATAGAGGGCATTCAGGATAGCACTGAAATGTAAATGAAGAAAATATCTAATAAAATAAGTTTAAAAAGATTTATTTATGTATTTTATGTATGAGTGCCCTGTCTGCATGGACACCTTTATGCCAGAAGAGGACATCAGATCCCATTACAGATGGTTGTGAGCCACCATGTGGTTGCTGGGAATTGAACTCAGGACCTCTGGAAAAGCTGGTGCCTTTAACTACTGAGCCATCTCTCAAGAATTACTTGATTTTGAGGACTGAACCTAAGGCCACACACATGCTAGGGCAAGCGCTCTGAGCTACACCTTCAGATCCTCCCCTGTCCCCGCTGCTATTTATCTTGAGATCAGATCTGACTAATTTGCCCTGGTGGCTTTGAACTTAGTATCCTCTTGTATCAAGCCCAAGGGTAGCTGGGATTAGAAGCTTGAGTTATACTATATTAGTTAAGGAATGATGACAAGGGGGGAACGTCCATACATATTCAATTCAGGTGACATTATAAAACCTATCTAATATCATCTGTGTGTTTCTACCATTTTGGTTTGTAGTTCTCCTGTCTTGTTGGTTCCTACTTTTTTTTTTGTTTTTTTTTTTTTNTTTGTTTTTCGAGACAGGGTTTCTCTGTGTAGCCCTGGCTGTCCTGGAACTCACTCTGTAGACCAGGCTGGCCTCGAACTCAGAAATCCACCTGCCTCTGCCTCCCAAGTGCTGGGATTAAAGGCATGTGCCACCACGCCCGGCTGCGTTGGTTCCTACTTAATGTCTCCATCTTCAGATATAAAAGAAGCTCCTTACCTGTAAGCAGCATAACCATTAGCACAGGGAAGACTTGTTCAATGAATTAGAAGGTGTAAAAAATATATAGCAAAATATTAACTTGGTCATATATATGAACTGAAAGTTATCCCTGCTTTCAGAGGCTGAGGAATGGGACTTGGTCTTAGATCTGGTGGGGGAGGACAGCTTGTGGAGTCATACACTGATTGTTGAGCCTATAGACTTTGTTATAAGCTATGTGTGCAGCAGGCGTGGTGGCACACGCCTTTAATCCCAGCACTCGGGAGGCAGAGGCAGGCGGATTTCTGACTTCAAGGCCAGCATGGACTACAAAGTGAGTTCCAGGACAGCCAGGACTACACAAAGAAACCCTGTCTCAAAAAACAAACAAACAAACAAACAAACAAACAAAAGCTATGTGTGGTGGCTTGCACTGATAATGTAATTTCAGTACTATAGAGTCCAAGGCATGTGGAATATGGTGAGTTTGAGGCCTGTTTGGACTACATAATGAATTCTAGGCCATTATGGACTAGGTTGAGAATTTGTCTTAAAGAACAAAAATAAATTTTGTGTTATTAATAACAGATAATCATTGAATTGTTCTTCTCGTTAAATTTCTCACAATATGATCTCCTTTTTGGATATGAAGTGATCATATGTGAAGACTTTGTTTTTATTGAAAGACAAGTTTTAACACTGCTTAAGAATGGATATATGGTAAGAATTTATCTTATCAGAAGCAGTACACAAACAAAATCCTTGATCCTTTCTGTCATAATTATTCCTGAATTCTCCTAGTCTTGAATCTCTATGTTTTATAATTTCATTATTCATAAAATGAGAACATTGAGAACTTAATTAGTTAATCTAGCCCTTTCCTTGATAAATTTCTTGATAAAATTATTTAAAGCATAAATGTGGCCAGTATCATGTAAGTGGCAAGGCTTTTCCAGTAGAGGGTAATTCATGGTAATTGTGTTCATATGAGCTATGTGATATAAATAGCTGCTAGATAATTGCTAAAATACTTTTCTAGTGTGAAATAAAGCACATTTATATTCTTGTGTTTCTTACATCGAGCACCAGCCTAAGTAAATAGGAATTCGACTTAAAGATCTAAAGCACTGTTTGACCTTGGACTTGCTTGATGGTTATGAAAACTTAAGTCTTGTTTCTCCACAGGTGTTACAGAACATCTTGGACACTGAGAAAGAATATGCCAAAGAACTTCAGTCTCTTCTTGTTACTTACCTAAGACCCTTGCAGTCTAATAACAAGTAAGACTTTTTAAACCCTTAGTGAAATAAAGCAAGAGAATCTAATGTCAGCACTTGGAGGCATTGCTCCTATGCCAATGAATAATTGATTTTGCCTTTTAAAATGATTTTCACAGATCACAGGTTGCCAAGAATATAGTCAGGGCAACAGCAATTATGCAAGATGTTGCTTTTGGAGAGCTTGGCTTGCTTTCTGAAGAAGGAATAGCTAATCTCAGATTCTGCCTGTGACAATTTGTGTATTGGATATTTTTCTTTTGCCTCTTTTCTATGTAATATTAAAAACACCGTCAACACTTGGCCCTAAAAAATTGTACACGCTCATAGAATGAAGTGTTATATTTTAGTACAGCTCTTCAATGTGTAATGATCAGATCAGGGTGATCGTCGTATTCATAAGCTATTTGGAAATATACGGTAACTTTTTGGCACCCTTAAAACCCCTATTGTGCTGTAGAACATTTAGATGTTATACTTCGCATCCAGCTGTACCCCTGTACCCCTTAACTGACCTTTTCTCCAGCCTACCATCCTTTTTATCCCAGGCCTTGGTCACCACTCTTCTACTCTCTGTTTCTGTAACATTTACTTTAAAAATATTTGTTAAATTTTTTCATACAAGTACATATTTTATGTATTAAGCATATTTCCCCCACCCCTTATTCTTCTCTTTCTTGTCCTTTTTACTTCCTTTCATTCCCCTACATAGTTTTTCATCTGTTTACATTACACACACACACACACACACACACACACACACACACGATTTTTTTGTATCTATATGAAACATATCAGAGGGAACACCTAATATTTGCCTTCCTGAGGCTGACTTACTTCGTTTAATATTATTTTTTTCTAATTATATCAATTTCTTACAAATGACACATCTTCATTCTTCTTTATAGCTAAGCAATTTTTTCTTGTACGTACGTAGATAGTAAATTTCCCCTGTGCATTCCTTTAGGCTTGGAAACCTGGGTTGGTTCCAGTGCTTAGCTATTGTGAACAGGGCTGCAATATTACACAGAGTCCTTTCCATGGGCAGGTGTATGGAATCTCCTTTTTAGCTTCCACATTCCTGGGCATTTTGAAGTGATGGGTCTCGTTGTACCATAAAGAAGGACTCTTTGGTGCTTTTATTCTGAGAGCACATAAACTGGAAATTCTCATGCTCGCTCTGACCTTTGCTTGCCAGGCTGGACCTCTTTCCCATGCTCCCAAAGTGGAAAGAGTGTGGCATTTTGCAAATGTTTAGAAGAGCAATTCAAGCCAGCATTTCATTCAGGCGTATGCGATTGATAATGAGATGGAAAAGCATTTCTGAAAGCAAAATGTACAATGTGTACTAAAGCTGAAATGATTTTCTAGTCTAAGTTAAAGACTGAGTTTTCATGAAAAAGAAGCATGTTAACACTAATAATCCAAGAAAAGAGAGAGTGTGGGGAAGGGGCGAGCTAGAGGGAGGGAAGGGAAAGGAGAAATGGCGAAATTATGTTTCAATTAAAATATTTTTAAAATACTGACCATTTATTTTTTATGCTTTAGGGATAGCATACTTAACAAATAATGACTATTCTTATTTGTTACTTTAATTGATGAAATTTTGCTAGTGATCATGCTCTGTAAGTAAAATAGAAACTTTAGCTCACACAGAGGAAGACAAAATCCTCCCCTCTTCAGGAAAAGCTGACTTTTGAGGACATTTGTATAAACTACCAACTTCAGGCTTAAACGAATTTAATGTAGTTAACTGTTTTTCTCCTTGTTTTTCCTCTCCCCAAATGATGTTAGTTAGGCAAAACATCATGCTGAATGTTCATTCAACTGTTCTCATAGCACCGTGGGAAGCATTCTTCACATGGAAAGGTTTTAGATTCCTGCATTTGGTTTTATTATGTGAAATGTGAAGTGTTATGTTAATCACAGTTCTCAGAGTGATACAGAAATACAGCAGCACGTCACCCTTTCTAGTTTCCTGGGAGAATTGGCTGTCTCCATTGGGGAGATAAGAGACTGAAGTCTGGACAGGCTCATCATTTTGCCTGTCACACAGCCAACAAGTGACCAGACTGGCTCTGCCATGTCTCCCGCCTGCCACTCACTATTTGAAATGTACCTTCTGTCTTCTGGCTGTGACATACAAAAGAGGGCCACTGAAGTGCCCATCCTGGAGGGGGAGATGGTCAGATTTCAAATGAGAAAGGGGCTGACTGGCAATCCTGAAAGGGAGCTAGGATCTGTGAGAGTGAAGTCAGACCCGCCCTCAGTCTCACTTTGATACTCACACCAGAGTCAGAGCTTTTCCTCTTGCCACAGTGATTTGAGCAAGCCAGACTGTTTACTGTCTGACGGCAAAGAAGCTAGAAATGTCCCCGGGCAGGCCACAAAACATTCAGGGACCCTGTTTGCTGTGGCTATGACAAAGCAGTACCTAGAGAAACTGGCCGGCTGCCAGAGTGCCCCCCCACACCAACCCCAGCCAGACAACGAGATGGGGGTTTCCAGTTTGCAGTTCAAGAGGGCAGAACAGCAGAGGAACTGGGAGCGGTTCATGTGCTGGGGGCTACTGGGAATGTTTACTGGGATCTTCCCTTTTAGATTAGTCAGCACAACTCCTTTGCAAATATTCCCCCACGACTTAACTATGAGATGTGTATGCTTTTAAAATTTCTTTTGAGACAGTGTGTCTCATGTAGGTTAGAGCTACCTTCAAGCTGAGACCCTTGACCTTCTTAAATCTGCCTTTCAAGTGCTGAGATTACAGGTGTACCTCACCACATGTGTTTTAGGAATGTATATGTATATGTATATGTATATGTATATGTACACACACACATATATATATGCATGCATGTGTGTGTATTAATATAATTCTTTTATATTTGTGAGGATCTTTTACAGGAATACTGTGCTTTCTCTTTTCCTCTACCCTTTCCAATGTTTCCTTGTCCCCCTGAACCTATTTAGAGTTTCTCCTAAGTGTTTGGTGCTGACCTGCCCTCCTCATCTTCACTCATTTCTTGAAAAGATTATTTTTTAATTTTTAATTTTACATTTGTCTATGTGATGCTGGCCATGTGGGCACAGGTACTGGAGGAGGGCAAGAAGAGGGTGTCAGGTTCCTGGAGATGGAATTACAGGCAGTTATTTGTAAGCAGCTCCACTGTGGGAGCTGGGGTCTGAACTTGGACCCTGTGCAAGAGCAGCAAGTGCTCTTGACCTCTGTGCCCTCTCCCTAGCCTCCGCCCTGGATCATATATTCTGAAGGAGGGAGAATGGGAGGCACACCTACCTCTCAAGTGACTCTTCAGACAAGTGTCTTCCCCAAAGTGCTTAGGAGTCTGGTCTGTAGGCTTGGAATGCTTGGGATGCCAGTTCTTTGCTCTGCCTTGTGCTCTGATGTTGGGTGATGTGCCTACCGTCTCTGTGCCTGGTTTCTCACCTGTAAAATGTAGACAGCTGTCGCACTCAGCTCACAGAGTAACAGAAGCTCCTGCTCGGGAAGGGTTGGCATGAGTGTTCCACACCTTAGGATTGGTTCCTGTTCCTAGTGTCACTTACTGTTTGGTAAGGGAAAAATGAATGGGAACATTCCTCATGTAGAGGTGCTGCACAGTCATTCAGTTTGCCTCTGTTTGACTTCATTCCACCCCATGAATAGCAATATCAAAATTCAGTTCTATTTTCCCCCCTCTATTCTCTTTCATAAAGAATGTTTTGAGCTGTTATTTGAATATTTTCATTCCAGAGAAAGCTGATTTTGCTAACCTTTCCCTCTGTACTTGTTGAACATAAATACTTTAATCACGTTCCCGTTTTCTAGAAAGGAGATACACCACAGGTGTTTAACTTCTTCCTAATCATGTTGTATTTTTAGTCTATTTTTATACTTTGATATTAAACATGTTTTATTTTCCTCATGGCTTAACAAAATACATAAATGCCCTGATTACTACCAATGTTCTTTAGAATCATTGTTCTTATTTTAGAAAAGATGAACTAAGAAAGGAAGCTAAATAAGGGGGCCAGAGACAATAGAGTCGTTAGAAGCTGAAGTAGCAGAAGTTACACTGACTTCTCTCATACTTTTCAGCTAGCAGCAAGCTAGCAGCTAACTGGGCTCCAACGGACAGAAAATTCCATTCTATTAACTGGAACATTATGTCCTTTTTCTTTTCTTTCTTTCTTTTTTTAAATCAGCCTGAGTACTGTGGAGTTTACATGTTTATTGGGAAACTTTGAAGAAGTATGCACATTTCAACAGACACTCTGCCAAGCCTTGGAAGAATGTTCAAAGTAAGTAAGACAGTGGCTTTGCTGTTTCCTTCTACAGTTAAAGATTAATTGATTTTTTGAGACAGTGTATCACCTAGATCAGACTGGCTTTAAACTTGTTCTATAGTAGAGGCTGATCTTGAACTTTTGCTTCCACTTTTTGTTCTTGCTTCCACCTCTAACATATTGGAATTATAAGCTTAGGCCAGGCTCAGATACACCACTACTTGTGGTTCCAACACATTTTTCCAGAACAAAGGAAAAAAGGAGGATTAAAAAGCCTACAAAGACAGTGGTGCTGTTCAGTGCCAAATCACTAGATGCATACAAAGTTTGTAATCTAGTGAACTATTTCTAACTTTAATTTTAAATCACATTTGTTTTACTTATATGAATATTTGCCGTCATGTATATATTGTGCGCCAGAAGAGGGTGTTGGATCCCCAGGAGCAGGAATTATGGATGGTCTGGAGCTGCCATGGGAACTGAACTCTGGTCCTCTGCAAAAACCCATCCACCATCTCTCCAGGACCAATGATAATTGCTTTGATGTTGAGAAGACATTTTTTATTCTATGTGCCACAGATTATTTGAAAAAAATCATTTACATCATTCATTTAATGACCCCCCCCCTTTTCTGGCTCCTTGCATGGGGCCTTGTACTGAACGACAGCTCTGGTCCTCACTTTTCCCACTCCCACCACCCATCCCCCACCCCGCACCTCCATTTCTCCAGTCCTGCCTGGCATGTCTCACGCTCACTATGCAGCTCATGTGGGTCTTGAAATTCAGGTCATTCTACCCCTGACTTCTGGTATTACTAATACTTATCACCATACCCAACGTGTTTTTTTGTAGCCCTCTTTGGCATCTATTATTTTCTGACTAGAAACACACACAGGATTTGAGAAGGAAAAATATATGTCCTATGTGAACCACACCATAACTTTTTTGAAGGATAGATTTATTTATATCTTATGTATATGGTTATTTTCCCTGCAATGTGTGTGTGTGTGTGTGTGTGTGTGTGTGTGCGCGCACGCGCGCATGCACACCATGCACATGAGGTAACCTTGGAGAACGGAGAGGGAGCTGGGTGCCCTAAGACTTTAACTACAGGCAATTGTAAGCCACCAGTATGTGAGGGTGCTGAGAATTGAACCCAGGTCCTCTGGAAGAGAAGTCAGTGGTCTTAACCACTGAACCATCTCTCTGACCCCCAGGGCATGGCTTTGATGGCTATCTGATGGCTGAATTGGTCAGCATTATATTACAAAGTTCACTGGAATGAACATCTGCCAGTGTATTTTTAGTGTAAAATTAATTATCCAGAGAGTGTATCTTGTAAAAACTGGTAACTTCCATCAGTCTATGGAAATTGAGGAATTGGCTGTTTTCTGAGCTTCATGCCATGAACTTTTGTGTAAGGTATGTTATGCTGTTAAATTCAATAAGTTTTACCTGTACTTGAGCTTGGTATGAATTTGAAGATTAGTGTGTCAAGAAAAGTTTATGCATCAAAGTTTTACTTGGTGTTCTTCTTGCATTTGTCTGTACACCATATGCATGAGTCACAGACAGTTGTGAGCCACCGTGTGGGTACTGGAAATTGAACCTGGGTTCACTGGAAGAGTAGGCATTGCTCCAAACCATTAGGCCATCTCTCCAGCCCGGTGGCTAGGATTTTAATCAGCCATCAAAAACTGCATCCCAGGGATAAAGTGCTTTCAGTCTACAGTCGGCATACATACATACATACATACATACATACATACATACATACATACATACATGCATGCATATGTAAGTCCTATGGCAATTCATCAAAAGATTTACCTGCTTCTGGTCTCAATTGCAAATGCCTTTACTTTCTGCTTCCTACTTTATGTTCCACACTTGACATGTTTTACTTACAGGTTTCCAGAAAACCAGCACAAAGTAGGAGGCTGCCTACTGAACCTCATGCCTCATTTCAAATCAATGTACCTGGCTTACTGTGCAAATCATCCTTCAGCTGTCAACGTGCTCACCCAGCACAGGTAATGTCCTGGCTTTCCCCCAGCACAGCCGTCCTGCAGTGAGAGCCTTGCACAGCCAGGCATCTTCTGGGAATCCAAGGTCTCTAGATCAACTCTAAATTCTCACTGTTCTATAGGCTAAGACTGAATTCAGTGCTCCATGGGTGGTTACCCACTAATGCAACAAATAATTTATTGAGCTCCTACTATAAGCAAGATTGTGTGTATACTGATGAGCATAGTAGTACCAATCAAGAAAAAGAGGGCCCCACTCCTTGTGGGAGATAAGAACAATTATCAAGTGAAACACTGTGGACATGTATTGCAAGGGGGGGACTTTGCAATGTTTTCATAGCAAATTAATTGGGTGAAGGGTAGAGGAAAAAATCAGGGATGATTTTGTATTAGTGAGTAAACACTACGTATACCAACTATTACTGTTCACACTGTAATCAATATATATTAATTGCACATATCATTGGGTTTCCCTGTGATATTTCCACATATGCACATATCTTGAGTTAGTCATATCCACTCTCTTAACTTACTTCTTCCCCATTGAGTCACAGGTATTCAGTATTCAGTTTACTCCATTCTGGTTGGTATTTGTTTTGTTTTGATTTAGGATCAGATTTCAGCCCATATTTCAGACTGGCATAAAACTCTTGGCAATCCTCCTGCCACATCCTCTTAAGTACACAAACCACATGGTAATTTTTTTTTAATCCTCGTTCCTGGATACGAAAAAATGTTTGATTTTTGTGTTTCTGAATTAAACTTATTTTAACATGAAGACCTTTATTTTTATCTACTTTGTGGCTTAATAACATTCCACTATAGATAGATAAAAAGATAAATAGATATAAATAGATATAAAGGTTCACACCCACACACACCCACACAGAGAGGGGCTGATGCCATTACTTGGCTATCACAATTTGAGCCTCAGTAACCATGGGTGTGCAAATATCTCTGTCAAGAGCTGCTTTCCTGTCTTCTGTTATATACACAGTTCTGATTTTAGTGTTTTGCTGTACAGTGACTAGACTAAAGTCTATCCCCAAAGCCATGGGTAACACAGTTTCTTTTCCCTGTATCTGCTAGCATTACTTATTGCCTTCTTGGCGAGAACCATTGAACTCAGGGTGAGATGGGAATCCTAATAAAGTTTTGATTTTCATCTCCTCTTTGGGTGAATATTGAATTTTCCCCATAAATTTTAGATTTGTGCTTCTTTTGGGAAGTGCTTACTTGGATAATTTGTCAATTTCTTTATTGTTTTATTTCTTCTTTGGCTAAGTTTAATGAGTTTTTTTTTTTTAAGCTTGTAGAAAATCTATTTAGGATTAAAAAGAAAAATCCCAGGGAAGGCTAGCTGTAAATCTCACCAGCTGCAGGGAGGAGGGAGTTGGGGAGAAGGGACAGGGGACAGAGGACAGGGGACAGGGGACAGGGGAGAGGAAAGAGGGGGAGAGGGGAGAGAGGACAGAGAGGAGAGAGAGGACAGAGACATTTTAGCCAATCCAGCCTGGAGGTCAGTCATATGGTAAAGAAGCAGACACATAGCAGAAACATCACATAGAAAAAGAATGACAGTAATTGAAGTACCAGAGAAACTATGCTCAGGCTCTGCCCAGTATCTGAAGAAAAAAAAAAGACAAAAAGGAAAAGGTATGAGTGTCAGGGTCGCTATGCAGCAACTGCACTTTTGAGTTTTTAGAATATGTTTGTTTGACAATCTGGAGGAGATTTCTCTCCCCTTCTGTAGGCCTTCTCTTTGTTAAGTTGTTTATTTTGCAGTGTAGAAGGCTGCTTGCTTAAAAAAAAAATCTCTGTAGTTGCATATGGCACATCTTGCTTGATTTCCTGGCATATGGGAGTTCTTCTTAGAAAGTGAGTGCCTAAATTTCAGTGTTTCCTCCTAGCAGTTTCAAAGTTTCTGCTCTTACGTTGAGGTCTTTGATCACTTTTTGAAATTCTTTTTGTGCAGGGTGAGAGATCTGTATGTTGTCCCATGTGTTGACATGCTGGTTTTAGCCAGTTTTCCCCAGTTGTTGTTTCACTGGTCCTTAATATTTTCTTCTACTCTCTGTTTAATTAACTAACATTGCCTCCAAACTGTGCCACTTCAGGAAGTCAAATGGGTAAACAACAGGTGGGGTAAGGAACCTCACACTTGCCTTGATCTGTGTGACAGTTCCTTTAATCATTTGCTCCAGCACAATTATTTTTGAGTTTGTAAAAAAATAAAATTGAATGATATCACCCATCAGAAGAAGAATAAGACTTTACAGGCCTGGGAAGGTGGCTTCATGTGTCAAATGTTTCCCACACAAATATAAATGTGTTTATTTATTTATTTATAAACTTATAAATGTTTTGGAATCTCTAGCACTCATGTAAACAAAACCAAGCCAGGCATGGAGTCTTTAATATCAGCACTGGGAGAGAAGAAATAGGAGATCCTGGAGCTCAATGGCTAGCTAACCCATCAGAACAGGGAGTCTCAGATTGAGTGATAGGGTAAGAGAGGGATCCAGGAAGGCATCTGAGGCCTATGTCTTATTTCTGCAAGTATACATACACGTAAAACCAAATGCACATGTGCGCACGCACACACACACACACACACACACACATACACAATTGCACAGGTGCACACACATAAATGCACATGTGTACAAACATATACAAACATGTACAGGGACATGTACACACACACACACACACACACACACACACACACACACACACACCACAACCACCACCACTACCATCACCATCATAAATAAGTTAAAAAGAGAAAATGTATTTTTAAAAGAGTGGACATCATAGACATTATAATACAAGTGGCTCAACTGCTTACAGGGAACATTAGCTAATAATAGCACTGAAAATGTACCAGGCATGCAGTAGTAAGAGACTATGAGGAAGTTACTATTATTACCATCTCTGCTTACAGCTAAGTCACTGGCAGGCTTAGGCTGAGTAATGTGCCCAAGACCTCATAATTGTTAAGTGATAGAGTTAGAAGTCAGATTAGTCAGATTTCTAAAGATGGTTTTTAGCAAGATAGATATTTTACCTGCAAATAATAATATAAATGCAGTTTTGAATAATTATCATAAAATATGCACTCAGGAGTCCACCACCACCAACCTATGTCACAGTCTGCTGAGAAACTTCCAGTGCTTCTCATCCCAAAGTAAAGAATATAATGACTTGATCTTAACTGTATTCACAGAATTGTGCAATTGTCAATGTAAGAATATTTTTAGCACCCCCCAAAAAATGTATCCTTTAACAGTCACCTTATGTATTCTAACACCAATTAACCAAAGGTAACCTTACTAAACTACTTCAATCACTAGGCTTTAACTTATACTGGATTAGGTATAGGTAGACTCATATAATATTTGGCTGTTTGGTATCTGACTACTTTCACTTAGCATTTTGCCTTTTTGTCTTTTAAGTTATATTTTTAGGCAGCAAACACAATAATGAGTTTTATTATGATTATATGTGGGTGTGTTTTCTTCTTTGCCATCCTTTTAAACCCCTTTCTTGCCCTGCAATCAAATCTACATTTGTGTCACATACATTTATATTTTTTTTGTGTGTGTTCTGCATATGAAATAAAATGTGACCCTTGTCTATGCTGGTTTTTTTTTAACTGTTAACTTGACACAACCTAGAATTACCACGGAAGATATATCTAGTTCAGAGTAACCTTTGGTAATTGTATTGATTGTTAATTGGTGTAGGAAGATGGAGACCACTGTGGGTGGCACTACTCCCTAGTCAGGGGTTCTGAACTGTGTCAGAGAAGAAAAAACTAGCTGAGAAAAAGCAAGGATCCATGCGTTTATTTTTTCTATTTTTGATTCTGGAGGTTTTGCTTTAGCTTCCAGCCTTGACTTCTCCACAATAATGGAATATAACCTGGAATTATAAGCTAAATGGACCCCTTCTTCTCTAAATTGCTTTTATTCAGGGGATTTTGTTATAGCAACAGAAATATAACTAAGGACAGTTTGATTTCATTAAAGTCTCTTCAATTCCATCCTCTTTCATTATGACTGTACAAAATCCCACTGTGTATATATACCATAAATTCTTTATCCATTCTTTAGTCAATGAACCTCTAGACTGCTGCTATTTCCTGGCTGTTGAGAATAAGATGGTAATGAAACACCATGTGGTTGCTGAGAAATGAATTCAGGATTTCTGGACAAGCATCCAGTGCTCTTAAACTCTGAGTCATCTCTCCAGTCCTTGGCCATCATTTTTAAAATTGCACTTACTTTTTAAAAAAAAAACATTTTACAAAATATGTATTGAGTATTAGGCATGTTCCATCATAACTTTTACCAACCCCCACCCCCGCTTCTCACCCCTCTCCCCCTGTTTAGTTCCATTATTTCCCTGACTGGTTTCATTTCTACTTTCATGTACATATACAGAATTTTATATATCTATATAAAGTATGAGAACTACAAATGCGGGAAGAATGTTCTTATCTTCCTGAGAAGGGCTTAAATCATTTACTATGATTATCTCTAGTTGTGTCCATTTTCCTGTTGTTGCTTTCTTAGTGGAGTTGGATGGAATCTCCATGTAACTTTAATTTACATTTCCCTGGTGTTGGCACCAGTCTTTTAAAGCTTTCTGCACACTATAAAATTATCAGCACATCTTTTAAAAATATATACTGAGGGGGCTGGAGAGACAGCACCGGGGTTCAGAGTGAGTGTGTTGTAGAGGGCCTTCCAGCAGCAGATTGCTTTCCAGCTCCTACATCAGAAGGCTCACAAATACCTGTAATTCTTGCTCAAAGGAGCCCAATGCCTTCTTCTGGTCTTACAGTCATGGGCATGGCTCATATAAACACATAAACATACATATAAATGAAAATAATTACTTTTAAGAATTCTGTTATATAGATAGCCACATATTGTTTTTCCATTCATGAGTGATGGATCAAGAACTTAGTTTTTCATCATCAGATTTATTTTCCTATTTTTATCTCTTTATGAGCTTTAGTTTTACCATGTAATGTTTTCACACATACACACATAGTCTAATATTTACATAATATTAAACATATCTATATATTGATACATTTAGCATTTCTTTATGATGAAAACTTGTGAAATCATTTCCTCTAGTTCGTTAAGATGTACTGTTGTTAACTGGATCATCTCCATGTGCACTAGAACAGCTTGCTCCTCTCTAGGTAACTTCACACCCATGGCTCAAGCTTTCCCCTCCAGCTCCATCACTCTCTCAGTCAACTCCCATGGGGCCAGCTTTCTAAAATCCCATGTGCTAGTGAGATCACAACATTTTTTCTTTCTTTGACTGGCCTTTTGTCACTTAGCATAATTATCTCCAGTTCCATCTATGTTGTCACTGATAATGATATTTTCTTTCTTTCTTCTTTCTCTCTCTCTTTCTCTCTCTCTCTCTCTCTCTTTCTTTCTTTCTTTCTTTCTTTCTTTCTTTCTTTCTTTCTTTCTTTCTTTCTTTCTTTCTTTCTTTCTTTCTTTTGATAGTTTGAATACTGATTCTTTATTCACCTGCACCACATTGTCTTTATTTGCTGGTTAGTGGATACCTAGGTTGGTTCTATGTCTGGGATATTGTGGATAGTGTTTTGGTAAGCATGAGACTCAAATGTTTCTACAACATACTGATCTGATTTCCCTTGGACACATGCCCAATAGTGTTTGCTAGATCACTTGTTATTTTTAATTTTTTGAGGAATCTCTGCACTTCAAAATACTGTATTTTTGCATGTTATCTGGGCTAATTTACATTCCATCAACAGTGTGCATGGGCTTTGGATTTTCCACATCCTTATAATAATTTGGCATTTATTTATTTATTTATTTATACCATTTTGTAATTGGTATTTTATTAGTGTAAACCTCACTGCCTTTCCCTGATTATTTGTTGGACATTTGTGCGATCTTCATTTGAGAAATGCATATTTCAGATTTTAAATCAGGTAAATGTTGTTTTTGGTCACTGACTTTTTGAGGTTTTTTTTTTTTTTAATTTTGGATAGTAACCCATTGTCAAGTGTATATTTTGAAAATATTTCCTTCCATTCTATAGATTATTCCATATTCACACTGTTTATTTTTTTAATGTGTGGGAGCTTTTCACTTTGACATAAGCCTATTTCTCCTCTTGCTATTTTTAAAAATTACATTTATTTATTATATGTATGTGCACATGTGTACCAGAACATGTGTAAAGGCCAGAGGACTCTCCTTCCATTGTCAAACTCAGGTTACCAGGATGGGTCACAAGTATCTTTATTGGTGGAGCCATTTCACCTGCCCCCTGCAACACACACACACACACACACACACACACACACACACACACACACACACACACACACAGACACCCAGGCAGAAGCAGACAAGATCTTGTTTTGGTAATAAATACAGATGATTTCTCAGCAAGAATTTCTGCATACCACATGATTGTGCTCCTGATAAAGAGGCCGTGCGTTCCNCACTTATTTTTGTTATTTTTGTACTTTATTGCTCATCCCCGTGTTTTTCTAGTAGAATCACAGCTTCTGGTCTTACATTTAAGTCTGGGATCAATTTTGAGTTGATCTTTATAACTGGTAAAAAAAAAAAGGGGGGGTCTAGTTTCTTTGTAGTGCATGCAAATGACCAGGTCTTCCAGCATCATTCCTTAAGACTACGTTTTCATTGTGATCTCTACCTTTGACAAAAGTCAGTTATCCTCTGGACTCTTTCCACTTCTCCGTTGGTCTATGTGTCTGTGTTGTATTGGTGGCTAGTCCATGGTGTCGGTTCAGCGCAACACTGTGGCGTGTTTTGAAGTCAGTGCCCTCTTCTCCAGACTGCTGTGCTTTTCCCCATTTGTTGTTGTTCTACGTAGATTTTAGATTCTTTTACTAATTCTGTGACAAATATCACTGGGGGTTTGATAAGGGTTGTAATGAATCTGGATTTCTTTGGATAGCACTTATTCAGGTGTGGGTTATGTAAATGTAAGTAAAGGTCTATCCATGCAGTGTGGCATTTAGAGGACAGCTACTGGAAGTTGGTTCTCTCTTTCTATCCTGAAATCAAACTCAGACTGCCAAGTCTGTACAGTAAAGCTGTTATCCACTGAGACATGGCACCAGCCCTGCCCATTTTAATAATGAATAACGACTTCTGTTCCTTGGGTTCTCTTCAATTTCTTTTCAACAGGGTTTCATGATTCTCACTTTAGGCATCTTTCACCTCCGATTGAATTTATTCCTAGATAGTTCATTTTTTAATAGCTGCTATAATTGAGATTACTCTCTTGGTTTCTATTTCAGATAATTTAGTATTGGCACACAATGATGCTATTTAGCTTTCTCTCTTGCTATGTCGCTAAGTTTGTTTATTAGTTCTAATATATCTTGTTAGAGTCTTGAGCTCTTCCTGTACTATATCACACCATTTGTAAACACTGGCAATCTGTTTCCCTCTTTTCTAGTTTAGATGAGCTTCCTTTTTCCTCCTCCCTGATTGCTTCGGCTAGGACTTTTCTACTGAAGTTGAATTAAAGCGGTGAAAGTGAGCATCCTTGTTTTGTTTCAGATCTTAGAGAAATAAAAATACATATTTTCCCTATTTGGTATAATGTTAGCTGTTGGGTTAGGTATGTAGCCTTTACTTATTCAGTAGTTTTATAATGAGGGCATGCTGAAGTCTATCCAGTACTTTCTTCTGCATACAATGAAGTAATAACCATAAAATAATACAGTTTTTGCCCTTCATTGGGCTGACATGGTATACTGTGTTCATTATTTGGTCGAATACTGAGCTGTGCTTGTACCGTTGGATGAACTTCACTTGATCAAGATGAATAATCTTCTAAATATGCTGTTTTGGAATAATTTAAGAACTAGTATTTATTCTTTCAAAAGAAGAATTTATCAGTAACACTCACTGGTCCTGGGCTTTTCTTCCATCCATTATTTCTGATTCAATGGTATTACTTTATTTGTCTGTTTAGGTTTTCTATTTTTTCATGTTTCAGTTTTGGTAAAGTATATGTCTGAGAATTTCTCCATTTCTTCTATCTAACCTGAGACTCTATAATTGTTCATACTAATCTCCAAAGATCTTTGTGCACTTCTGTGATATCAGCTGTCTCAAAGAAGAAATGAAAATTCCCTTTTAGTGTAATTTTTCTGTGTTCCAGAATTTTTGACATGTTGTGTGTCTCAATTTTTTTTGTTTCAAAGAGTTTTTTGGTATCTTTTTCTTAATCTTTCCTTGATCCATGGGTTATTCAATGCTAAGTTGCCTAAATTACATGGAATTCTGTAGTTTCCAAAGATTTTCTTATTATAGGCTTAAAGTATTAATGCATCATGTTGAATTGGTTTTTAGTCTGCTGTTTGATGTGTTCCAGAGAACGTTCTATATGCTTGTTTTCAAGTTCAACTGGAGTTTCTTCTTGCCTCCCTTACAATCTACTTTAGTGGTTAAGTGATTTACTCTATTGGTATGTTTGATTCCTGTCTTATGTTTTCTTGGTTGTCTACTATACAGGATTTTTTTGTGGTTACCTTAAATGTTACAAAAGCTATTTTGATGAGAAGTCGTTTTGAAATGTTCATAAAAGTGAAAACAGAAATACCAAAGAATGAGAAAATGTATCAATAAAAACACATACTTGTGTTTCATTCTTCTACATAATTTTCATTTTAATGTCCTATTTTATAGTTTTTCTAATGTCTATCTCATGATATATTAATATATTAATTTTTAAATTTCATTTTTAGTCTGCATGGTAGGATATATCATGTTATCTGCCATGATTGTGATATTAGAGCATTTTGAATTTATATTTTTTCCTTTTTGTTGATACTGAAGATTGAACCTATGACCTAATGCATGACGCACAAACATTCTGCCACTAACCACTCCCATACCTCCTTTATAATTTTTTTTTATTTTGAGGCAGGTTCTCACTGAATTTTCAGGCTCCCAGACAGGACTTGAACTTGTGATCCTCTTGTATAACTGGCTTGGGCCACAAGACCCTTGCTTTCAAGTTTTATTTATTTATATATTTTTGTGTGATATATACATTTTCATACTTTTTAATGTGTTACTTAAAAACAAATTTAGCAAATACCCATCAACCAACAGTGAAGTGGTGGGTGGAGTAGGGAATGGGAATCACAAAGCCATTATTGGTCTACAGCAATTCTCATTATAGCTGCTAGCTGTCTCCAGTGGTTATTTCATCCGGGCTCAGTACTACTTTCTGCTGTCAGTTCTCAATAGCTCTGGGCTCTATTGCTGCTCTTTTTTTTTTTTTTTTAAAGATTTATTTATTTATTTATTATATGTGAGTACACTGTAGCTTCAGACACTCCAGAAGAGGGAGTCAGATCTCGTTACGGATGGTTGTGAGCCACCATGTGGTTGCTGGGATTTGAACTCAGGACCTTCAGAAGAACAGTCAGGTGCTCTTAACCGCTGAGCCATCTCACCAGCCCTATTGCTGCTCTTTTAATTTTACCCTTTGAGCTACTTTTCTGTGAAATTAATTCTACATTTGCAGATGAGTCATTTTTTAAGTCTGGTTTCTGCCATAATTTTTTTGCAAATACAAGCATCTTTATTTAGTGAGATCTTTAGCTTCCCTAGTTTGAGCCAGAGGTTCTTAGACTAGTACAGACCAAATTTGCGGATTGTTGCTATAATGAGAATTTACTCCATACAATACAAACTTCAGCCATAAACATCTTTATATCAAACCCTTTTGTATTGGGGATTCCTGCCAAGCTGTTAAAAGGCAACATGTAGCCAAGGGACAGGAGCCATTTTCTTTACTGGCCTAGTCATTGGTAAATTGCTCATTCACCAGAAAATGACTACTATGCAAGCAAGTGATTCTAATTAAACCCAGTAGGTCACACATGAATGACAAGAAATAGGAGGAAAGCTAGATGGGAAGAAGGAGGGGTCAGTAGAAGTGGGGAGAGGATAAGAGATGGCAAAGTTTTTGGATATGATTATGATAATTATATACATGTAGAAAATTATAAAAAATAATAAAACCACACACACATAGAGACAGAGACAGAGAGAGACACACAGAGACAGAGATAGAGACAGAGACAGAGAGAGGCAGAAAGACAGAGAGAGGGAGAGTCATAAATCCCTTCCCTTTTAAAACAAAGCTTTCCAAGGAAGATTTTTAAGATCATAAGATTCTACTTGTATCCATCTGGATATTTCTGAGTTCTTAACATTGATCCTGTGTGTATATGAGGTGTGCACCCTACACACACACACACACACACACTAGTTTTATTAATTCTTTAATGATTTAATATATGCATATAATACATTTTGATCACATTCACCCTCCATTGCTCTCCTTAACTCCTCTCAGATCTGTCTTTCCCAATCACCGTTGACTTAATAGACTCCTTTATTTTTGAGAGCCCATTTGAGGTGGCCCACATCTTCTACTTTCACTGGAACATGATCAACCAAGCAAGGGCCACACTCCTAAAGAAACAAGACTGAGCCTCTTTCCCCCAGAGCTATCTGCTGTGCAGCGCTCCTGAGAGCAAAGGCTTAATACTGATCTTGCAGCCCACTCTTGATTTTTTCTTTTCACATTGAAGCCATTTTCTCATTTAGAAATCTTTTAATTTGGGGGATGGAGGGATGACTCGGCACTTAAGAGTACTGGCTGCTCTCGCAGAGGACACGGGTTTGTTTCCTAGCACCCATAAGATGGCTCAACATCTGTAACTCCAGTCCCAGGAAGATCCCATAACTTCATCTGACCTCCATGAGATACAGAGACAAACCTACACGTAAGATACCCAGACACATGAAATAGAATAATATTTTTAAAATTTAATCTTTTATTTATTTATTTTGCACTCCAGATTTTATTCCTCTCCTGGTCCACCCTCCAACTGTTCCACATCCCATACCTCTTCCCCACTCCTATGTCCACGAGGATGTCCCCACCACCTACCACCCATCCCACCAGATCTCTAAATTCCCTGGGGTCTTCAGTCTCTTGAGGGTTAGGTACATCATCTCTGACTGAACACAGACCTGGAAGTCCTCTGCTGTATATGTATTGGGGGCCTCATATCAGCTGGTGTATGCTGCCTGTTTGGTGGTTCAGTGTCTGAGAGATCTTGGGGGTCAAGATTGATACTGCTGGTCCTGCTACAGGACTGCCGTTCTCCACAGCTTATTTCAGCCTTCCCTAATTCAACCACATGGTTGGCTACTTCTGTCCATTGGTTGAACCCAAATATCTGCACCTGACTCTTTCAGCTGCTTGTTGGGTCTTTCAGAGGGCAGTCATGCTAGGTCCCTTATTTGTGAGCTCTCCATAGCCCCCGTAATAGTGTCAGGTCTTGGGACCTCCCCTTGAGCTGGATCCCACTTTGGGCCTGTCGCTGGATCTTCTTTTCTTCAGGCTCCTCTCCATTTCCATCCCTGTAATTCTTTCAGACAGGAACAATTATGGGTCAGAGATGTGACTGGCATGGCAACCCCATCCCTCACTTGATGCCCTGTCTCCTTGCTGGAGGTGGGCTCTTTAAGCTCCCTCTCCCTACTGTCAGGCATTTCATCTAAGGTTTCTCCCTTTGAGTCCTGGGAGTCTCTCAACTCCTAGGTCTCTGGTGCATTCTGAAAGGTCTCCCCAACTTCCTATCTCCTGAGGTTGCCTGTTTCCATTCCTTCTCTGGCTCTTAGGGCTTCAGTCCTTTTCCCTCACCTAATACCAGATCAGGTTCCCCTCTCCCCCACACTCTTCCCACCTTGTCCACTTTCCCTCCCAGTTCCCTCCCTCCCTCCCCACTTGTGATTTCTTTCTCCTCTCTCCTAAGTGGGACTGAGGCTCCTCACTTGGGCACTTGAGCTTGTTGACCTTTTTTGAGTTCTGTGGACTGTGTCTCATTCTGTACTCTTTTTTGTGGCTAATGTCCACTTATTAGTGAGTACATACCATGCATATTCTTTTGGGCCTGAGTTACCTCACTCTGGATGATATTTTCTAGTTTCATCCATTTGCCTGCAAAACTCAGGATGTCCTTGTTCTTAATAGCTGAGTAGTATTCCATTGTGTTAATGAACCACATTTTCTGTATCCATTCTTCTGTTGTGGGACATCTAGGTTGTTTCCATCTTCTGGCTATCACAAGGCCACTATGAACATAGTGGAACACGTGCCCCTGTGGCATGGTGGGGCATATTTTGGGTATATTTCCAAGAGAGGTATAACTCTTCCGGTAGATCTATTTCCAGTTTTCTGAGGAACCTCCAGATTGCTTTCCAGAGTTGTTTTAGCATTTTTCAATCCCACCAGCAATAGAGGAGTGTTCCTCTTTCTCCACATCCTCACCAACATGTATTGTCATATGAGGTTTTGATCTTAGCCATTCTGATTGGTGTAAGGTGGGATCTCAGGGTCGTTTTGATTCGCATTTCTCTGATCACTAAGGACTTTGAACATTTCTTTAGGTGTTTCTCAGCCATTCGAGATTCCTCTGTTGTGAATTCTCAGTTTAGTTCTATACCCCATTTTTTGATTGAGTTGTTTTGGTTTTTTGGTGGTTAGCTTCTTGAGTTCTTTACATACTTTGGATATTAGCAGATGTGGGGTTGTGAAGATTTTTTCACAGTCTGTAGGTTGCCAATTTGTCTTACTGACTATGTCCTTTGCCTTACAGAAGCTTTCCAGTTTCATGAAGTCCAATTTATCAATTCTCGATCTTAGAGCATGAGCCATTGGAGTTCTGTTTAGGAAATTTCTCCCTGTGCCAATGAATTCAAGGCTTTTTCCCACTTTCTCTTCTATTAGATTCAGTGTATCTGGTTTTATGTTGAGGTCCTTAATCCACTTGGACTTGAGCTTTGTGCAAGGTGACCAATATGGGTCTATTTTTATTCTTCTACATACAGAAAGTCAGTTAGATCAGCACCATTTATTGAAGATGCTTTCTTTTTCCATTGTATATTTTTGGCTTCTTTGAAAATTGTAAATAATCATTGAATTTCTAGGGAGACTGAGACCATTCAGTCCAGGAACTCATGCCTCCTTTAAAATGCTTCAAAATTCTTCTTAAAAAATGGTCAAAGTTCTTTAGCACACACTGTGTGCTTGTGTTTTGCATCGTTATGAGAAAGCAGACTTTATGTGCTTTGCCTGGAAATCGTAGCTTCACCAATTCATTCCACATTTTCCATATTACTATAGGTGACAATTTTCCCAAACCTTCTACCATTATAAAAAACCTTCTCTTTTCTTCGTTTTCCAAGAACTTAATTTCCTCTAAGTTCCTTTGGAGAGTGTCCTTAAGGAGGGCAGGGATGATGTTAGAGCCTTCTGTGGCCCCATGCTTTGGCACTTGGATGGGATGACTCACAAGTTGGGCTCAACTGAATCCCATATACCATATCTTCATGTGGCTTGGGATCTTAACATGGCTGTGTTGAGAGAGGATCTAAGGACAGTTTGACAGGAGAGATAATGTTACAGGAGAAACTGGGTAGTTGGAAGCTGAGTTGATTTTTTTTAAAAAATTCAGCCTCAAAACTCACAAAGAATTGCTTCTTCTGTGTTTTATTTGTTAACTAGAGAGTCAGCAAAGCCAATCCAGATTCAAAGGGAAAGGAAAATAGCATTGGGAAGATTATATTTGGAGAAATATACTTTATTATTGTTATCATCATCATCATCATCATCAT
>NC_034613.1:48206137-48213812 GCF_900095145.1 Mus pahari | reverse complement strand
TTGGGATTCTGTTCTTGTGGCTGTCTTCTTTTGGTTTTGTTGAGGGATTACTTGCTTCCTTTTTGTAGGGTGTAGTTTCTTAGTGTTGGTGTTTTCCCTTTATTATTCTTTGAAGGGCTGGATTCATGGAAAGATATTATGTGAATTTGGTTTTGTCATGGAACACCTTGGTTTCTCCATATATGGTAATTGAGAGTTTAGCTGCGTATAGTAACCTGGGCTGGCATTTGTGTTCTCTTAGTTTCTGTATGACATCTGTCCAGGATCTTCTGCCTTTCATTGTCTCTGGTGAGAAGTCTGGAGTATTTCTAATAGGCCTCCCTTTATATGTTATTTGACCTTTTTCTCTCACTGCTTTTAATATTCTGTCTTTATTTAGTGCATTTGTTGTTCTGATTACTATGTGTAGGGAGGAATTTCTTTTCTGGTTCAGTCTATTTGGAATTCTATGGGCTTCTTGCATGTTCATGGGCATCTCTTTCTTTAGGCTTGGGAAGTTTTCTTCTATAATTTTGTTGAAGATATTTGCTGGCCCTTTAAGTTGAATATCTTCATTCTCATCTACTCCTATAGGAGTAGGAGGTTTGGTTTTCTCATTGTGTCCTGGATTTCCTGGATGTTTTGAGTTAGGATCTTTTTGCATTTTGCATTTTCTTTGATTGTTGTGTCCATGTTCCCTATGGTATCTTCTGTACCTGAGATTCTCTCTTCCATCTCTTGTATTCTGTTGCTGATGCTCACATTTATGGTTCCTGATTTCTTTCCTAGGGTTTCTATCTCCAAAGTTGTCTCCCTTTGGGTTTTCTTAATTGTTTCTACTTCCTTTTGCAGATCCTTAATGNTTTTGTTCAATTCCATCCCTTGTTTGGTTGTGTTTTCCTGTAATTCTTTAAGGGATTTTTGTTTTTCTTCTAGCTGTTTAGCAGTGTTATCCTGTAATTCTTTAAGGGATTTTTGTGTTTCTTCTAGCTGTTTAGCAGTGTTTTCCTGTAATTCTACCACCATCATGAGATATGATTTTAAATCCACATCTTGCTTTTCAGGTGTGTTGTGGTATCCAGGACTCAGTGTGGTGGGCGTACTAGGTTCTGATGGTGCCCCATGTTCTTGGTTTCTGTTAGTAAGATTCTTACATTTGCCTTTCGCCATCTGGAAATCTCTGGTGTTAATTTTCAAGNTGTCTCTGGCTGGAGTTTGATCCTCCTGTGATTCTGTTAGCCCCTGTCAGCACTCCTAGGAACCCAACTTTCCCCTGTGTCCCCTTGNTCAGAGCACTCTCTGCAGGCAAGCTCTCCTCTTGCAAGGCAGGTGTCCAGAAGTCTGGAGCTCTGATCCTCCTTCTGAGTCCTGGGGTCAGAGCCTTCCCCGTAGGCTGACTCTCCCTGCCTGATCCAGAGGACTCGTGATCTCAAGGACCTGTGGTGTGGAGAGTCCTCCCAAGCACTCAGCTGTCTCCACTGGGGTTCAGAAGAGAGATGGAAGGGGTGGCCACGAGTTGATTGTGTTCCACTCACCATGATCCCAAGGATCTGTGGTGTGGAGAGTCCTCCCAAGCACTCAGCTGTCTCCACTGGGGTTCAGAAGAGAGATGGAAGGGGTGGCCACGAGTTGATTGTGTTCCACTCACCATGATCCCAAGGATCTGTGGAGTGGAGAGTCCTCCACAGCACTCAGCTGCCTCCACTGGTGTTCAGAAGAGAGATGGATCCTGAAGTTTCTTAATCAGTAGTTTCTGGTTAATAGGGCGTGATTTAAGTTATTGAAGTTCAGGTTGTTAGTCTCTTAAGGAATACTATCTACCAAAAATCATCAGGGGCTTTGCTATGATTAAACGAAAACTTGTTCATCTTTATGTATCTAGAAAGGTATATCTGAGAAGAACCATTGGGTATGTTAGTAAAAAATTATTGGTAAAAATTAGTAAAAAGGAGGTATAATTGTATGTTGTTCATTTCCGTAACAAAATACTTGAATTTGCGTAACTTTATAAGGCTTCTGAATCTAGATGGCTCATGGCCATGGTCCTGACTTTATTATTATTATTATTATTATTATTATTATTATTATTATTATTATTGTTGTTGTTGTTGTTATTGGCTTTCGTGAGGAGGCTCACATCATCTTGGCAGGAACATGGCAAAGAGAAATCATGCCACCAGATAAGGAGCTAAAGAGGCTGGGACATGACCTTGCTTTGTACTCTGTATGTGTACAGATTCACCCATGAGCACACATGCATGTGCACACAAAGCCCAGAAGCCAACGTTCAGTATATTCTTTAATTACTATTCACCTTATTTTTGTGAGACTAGGTCTAAATGAGCTCACCCAGTTGCTGAGGCCAGTGTGGCTTCTGAGACTAACCTGATTCATTGAGTGAGTACATGAAAACAGGCAGATAAGTGTACAGAAAACCTGTGACCACAGAGGCCATGTGCACTCTGATGTAGTGGTACCAATGGTGCAACAACCCAAGTACAGCACAGGAAGAGGAGTTAGCTAGTCTCAGTAGGTCTTTATAGGTCTCTGTAAGGAAGCAGTCTCAGGTTACAGTTAGAAGAAGGAAGTTACAGTTGATAGTTCTTAATGTTCAGTCATTCACAAAACCTCACTATCAGCATTCCCACTTAGAACAGAGAAAACTTTTGCCATCCTTCTGAGCCTCACCTAGCATGGCACCCTTGTCCTTCACGTGAATCCCTAGTATTTTGAGCCTTCTAATCTCCTAGCATAGGCCTCCTCTTTATATACAAGGTCTAGAGGAAGGGGTGTGTCCTACTCTCCAGCCTTACTTGCTTGGAATTCAGTTCCTTTAACTTAGAATTGAAAAGGATGTGATATGTTGGTGGCATGTCCATTTTGGTGAAATGTATCTGTTGACCGTTCTCTAAGGGATTTGGTGACCTTTTCATGGCATATGGTATCTGTGAAACTGAGCTGTGTAGAAAAAAGGGTACAGTAGATTGGCACCCTTCATCTTTTCACATGTTCAAGAGCAAATATTTCTCTGGTATATCCTATCAGAGCAATTTCTAGAGACTGTATCATTTGCATTTATTATGCATAGCTCACTGAAGAAAATGGAACTCACCACCACTTTCTTGGTTTTCCTGATTGGTTTGTTTGTGTGTTGGAGAGAGTGGGGAGGAGAGGGGAGAGCACCTGTGTAGCACAGAGGCCAGACAAGGGTGTTGGATCACTCAGAGCTCAGTTACAGGCATTTGCTGGACATGCAGCTAGTTACCTGAGTGCTGGGATCTGAACTACAGAACTCATGATTTTGTAGCAAGCCATCTTAACTACTGAGTCATCTCTTTAACCCCACAATGTACTTATTTATCTGTCACCACTTTATTTTTATTTATCTGTTTTTTATTCACTTTACATCCCAATTGTTGTCCCCCTCCTAGTCTCCCCTCCCATAGTCTCTCACCCACCCCCCCTTCTCCTCTGAGAGAGTGGAGGCTTCCCCTGGAGATCACCTCACTCTGGCACATCAAATCTCTGCAGGGTTTAGGCACTTCTCCCACCGAGGCCAGACAAGACAGTCAAGTTAGGAAAATGGATTCCACAGACAGGCGACAGCTTTAGGGACAGGCCCTGCTTCAGTTGTTTGGAACCCACCTGAAGACCAAGCTGCACACCTGCTACATATGTGTGGAGAGGTCTAGGTTCAGCCCTGCATGTTCTTTGGCTGGTGGTTCAGACTCTGAGAGCCCCAAGAGTCCAGGTTAGTTGACTCTGTTGGTCTTTCTGTGGAGTTCCTATCCCCTTAGGGGCTGCAATCCTTCCTCCTATTCTTCCATAAGAGTCCCCAAGCTCCATCCACTGTTTGGCTGTGGGTGTCTGCATCTGTTTAAGTCAGATGCTGGGTAGAGCCTCTCAGAGGACAGCCATGCTAGACTCCTATCTATAAGCATGACAGAGTATAATTAATAGTGTCAGGGATTGGTGCTTGCCCATGGGATGGGTCTCAAGTTGGGCTGGTTATTGGTTGGCCATTCCCTCAATCTCTGTTCCATTCCCCATCCTTACATTTCTTGTAGACAGGATAAATTTGGAGTCAAAAGTTTTGTGAATAGGTGTCCCTATCACTCCACTGGGGTTCCTGCCTGGCCACAGGAGGTGGCCTCTTCAGGTTCCACATCCCTACTGCTCAGTTAAGGTCGCCCCCACTGATTCTTGGGAGCCTCCCATATCTCAGGTCTCTGATACAACCTCAAGATGTCCCCTCTCCCAACCCCATCAGCTGCAGATTTCCATTCATTCTCATGGCTATCTCTCCTGTCTCTCCCCACATCTGATCTTGAACATGTCCGACTTCCCCTCATCCCCTCTCCCACTCAGTTCCCTTCCTCCATCTGCCTCCTATAGCTTTTTTATTTCCCCTTCTAAGTGAAATTCAAACATCCTCATTTAGGCCTTTCTTCTCGTTTAACTTCTTAGGGCCTCTGGGGTGTATCATGGGTATTCTGCACTTTGTGGCTAATATCTTCTTATCAGTGAGTACATACCATGCATGTCCTTTTGGGACTGGGTTACCTCACTCAGGATGATATTCTTAAGTCCCATACATTTGCCTGCAAAATTCATGATACCTTTGTTTTTAACAAAGAAATGAACTGTAGAACTCAGAATTTCATAGCAAACAATCTTAACTACTGAGCCATCTCTTTAACCCCCAAATGTATTTTTTATGCTTGTATATGTGCACTTTACCTGATATGATCCTAATTTTTTTAAAATCACTTGTATACTGTCCCAGTTAGAAGCTGTGTTACACGGTAGGATTCACATAACTTCTAATATCAGTTGTCTTCCTTGTATATTAATTTGTGGTGATTTTGTGAACATTTTATGATATACCTTAAAATGATAAAAGACTCAACTGGAATCTTCCAAGAACTAAATTTCTGACCTATTTGCATGAATGAGATGACATTAAACTGAAATGCTGGAGGTTTCTCTCAGTTGGACTTTGAAGGTATCTTCTATTTTGCATGGGTCTCTGGCTCACTGATGACAGATGAAATACAAAACATAGTTGAGTGAAGTTCACAGAAAATTCAGATTGAGATTGTATTTTGATGAAGGCTTCAACTGAAATAGGGGACATCAGTGGATTTCTCCCTGCCTTCTCAAGTTGTCCTGCCCAGGTGAACTTCTGCCTTTGGGTCTGTAGGTGGCAATATCAAACCAGAAATGCTCACATGCACCTTTTGGCCATGAAAAGATTCAACTTTCAAATTGGATGCCTTGTGTAAAATGCTTTGTGTTAAATGTGGCGAAGTCTTGCTTGAATTTGAATATGTAATCAGGCAGCAGCTTTGCTGGGTCCCCATATTTACATATATTTGAATGGCTGCTTCTGTCTTCTGTGATCCACTGGGTGAGGTCTTCTGGGATTTCCCCTTCCTCTCCCCTGCTGACTTGTTAAGGTACCTTTCTGGCTCTTCTTGGGAATAACTGCTCCATTACAGAAATACCCACTTCTTCCCCGAGGATGCCATTTCAAATTCAATATACGTTTGCTTCATGTTTGATGGGGCTGTGTTATATTCTGTGCACCAACAGTTGTGAACATCACTTCCATTGCCATTGCAGTGGCTATCATAGATACCCTGTATGCTTTTCTCCTTCTTAACTGTCCTCATCCTCTGCTTACTACATTTGCTAGTAATGATGACTTTGAGAAAAACCTCCAAAGAATTAGCCATTTGCTCTGTGGACAAGGAACACAGGTAGCAATCCTAAGCCTTAATCGTGTTTTGTTTCTGTCTTTGAGGAGTCATGGAATGCACTGAGACTGGTTAGTCCCATTAAAAAAAGTGCTGGGGACAAAAAGCAGACAAATCACATGTGGTGGGTGTGGGTGTGCGTATAATCCCAACATTTGGTAGTTGAAGGCAGGAGAATCAGGAACTGAAAGCTAGCACATAATATATACTATTGATTTAGAAGGCTATCAAAGACTGTTTACAAATAGAAGTAAATAGTCTAACATTGGGGAATAGAAAAAAAGGGAAAAGTGTCTTTCCACTGGCTAGAACTCAAAGATTCCCATTCCTCAGTTCCAAAGAGAGGCTGTTACGGAGGGAGTAGGGTGGGGAGGAGTCATTGACCCTCTGTTAGGTTAGGGCTATATACATTCTCCTTAAAAATCTGCACAAAGATTCCTCAGAAACAGTTTTTGACATATCAAATTAGTCTCCCTCTCTCTCCCCGCTCTCTCCCCCCTTCTCCCCACTGTCTCTCTCCTATGTGTGTGTGTGTGTGTGTGTGTGTGTGTGTGTGTGTGTGTGTGGTGCATTACAATAACACAAGTGTAGAGGGTTTTTCCTTTCAGTGTGGATCTTAGGGATTAAACTGAGATCACTTGTAAAGACTCCCACTTCAAGCACTTTTACCAACTGAGCCACCTCAGTGGCCCTGGAAACATTGTTATAGAGACTAATTAAGCACTCTAGTGTTATTATGACGTAGCATGTTTTTCTCCACTCTTCCAGCCCAACTCAGAATATAACACAGCCCCATCAAACATGAAGCAAATGTATATTGAATTTGAAATGGCATTCATAAATTCATTAAAAAGTGTTTCTTATGAATAATATTAAACTTCTAAAGCAAGCCTTGAGCCTGGTGTGGTAGTACACATTTGTAAGCCCATCTGAGGCAATAAGATCAGGAGTTCAAAGCCATCCTTTGCTATATAGCAAAGGTCATCCTAAGCTACATGAGACCTTTCTCAAGTAGCCAAAAAGTGGGGTGAGGACTGGAAAGATGGTTCAGCACTTAAGAACAATGACAACTCTTGCAGAGGATCTGGGTTCAATTCTCAGCACCCACATATTGGCCCCCAAACACGGGAATCTCCAGTTCCAGGGGATTCAACACATACATACCCAAACAATACATGCAGGCAACATACCCATACACATTATGAAATCAAATAAGATTTTTTTTAAAGCTATTTAAAAGTAAAAACCACTTCAAGCCAGATTGGTTTTTGCTATAGTGATTATACATTTGTATATTTTTATTTACATATAATATTACTCTCCATACTAAACTTATTTAGCTAAATAAAGTATGTCTTCTGGAATCAATTTATCACTCCAGATAAACTCCATGTTATCTCTATAACATGATTGGGTTCATTTCACCAGTAACAGTTTCTTTTCTTCCCAATAATCTGTTGTAATCCAAGACAGGTGTCTCATGTTATTTTGAAAAAAGTTAAATAGCTTTATAATATTTACCAAGCCTAGGAATTAGCATAGTTCTTGGGAAGCAATATCACAGTGTCCATGAGCCTGTGCTGTTAATTGCAGCAACTCTGACAGCAATTAGAGCAGACTCTGGAAGACTGACAGTCATTTAGTCATAAAAAGGAGACACAAAGCGTATTTACCAAACTGAAAGGAAACTAGCAAAGCTATTTTCTTCAGATTGCATGTCTGCTCAAATGCACTTTCTTACTTATATTTTTTAAGTGATGACTTTTAATGCCTCTTTAAACTCTTGGTTGGAAATTAAACATCAGACAATTATCCATTAAGCTGCAAATCATGGGTCCTAGGAGATTTCAAAGATAAGATCTTAGCCAGGCAGCCGGGCCTGGTGGCGCAGGCCTTTAATCCCAGCACTCGGGAGGCAGAGGCAGGCGGATTTCTGA
>NC_034613.1:48124414-48205557 GCF_900095145.1 Mus pahari | reverse complement strand
AAGAAAATATCAAATAAAAAAAAAGGTAATGATAATGCATCTGTTGGCTAAAGTTGACAAAATAAATCCCTCTCTGTAGAGAGGCAGGGTGGTGATGTCCACAGTCCCAAAGTTGTCATCAGACCTATGTATTACAAATACCATAGCTACTTACCAGCTATCTGCTTTCCTGGACCTCAGGTTTCTCAATTATAAAATGGAGAAAACACCTATACCAAAATGCTTAGCATAAAGTGGTAACCTTACAAATTCCATTAGCTTAATCCATATAGTTTAATTAGAAAGTAGGTTTTATCTGTTATTTAAAGTATTCCTTTTACTTTTTATCCATGTATATTATGTTTCTGGGGGGTGGTATGTATACATGTGAGTGAAGGTGCCCATGGGATCCAGAAGAGAGTGTCCGATCCCCTGGAACTGGGGTTAGAGGCAATTGTAGGCTGGTCCCCTGCAAGAGCATCAGTATATGCTTTGACCACCAAGTCTTTCTGCAGCTCCTGGTTTTCTGTTTTATGCATGGATTACTTGAGGCTCAGGCTGTATCCAGCACTCAGCCTCAGCTGCTTCTAGAACATGGTGGTGAAAATGGATGATTTGATGAACAGTGATGATTTGATGCAACTGTTCAGTTGTGATGGAGCATTCTGGAAGGCAGCCGTCATCATCCCTTTCCCCCTTGACATGAATACGGTACTACATAGTCAAAGCTGCTGTCTGGTTGCTGAAACTGAATCCTTGACTAAGCCCAGAAACTTGAGGAGAGAGTGTTCATTTATAATAGGGATCACTTGCAAGTTACTCCATTTCCAACTCTATTTATACTCTATTGCTGATAGTAGAGTTTCTTTGAACTCATTTCACAAGCTGTGGTAATTCCACAGTTGAGGGGATCACAATATAAAGTAAAACATGTCCACTCTTTAGTAGAAAACTCTTGCATGGGGTGAGTTTGAATGCTAGTGAGTCCAGTAGGGATCTCAAAAGTTAAGATGACCTTGTAGACCCTTGGAAGTTCTTGATGGGAAAGTTATGGTAGTAAAGCACTATTGCAGGATGGTGAATAGGGAAAGACAGTAAGCTGGGGAAACACTTAGCCTATGGCAGTCTGCTAGATGGGATCTGATGAAGGCTTGGATTTGTATGGTAGAGGTGGATGTGGACAGGAATAAAAACACCCAAGGTCTTAGTCAAAATAATTCTTTGCTTAGCCATACCATACTCGCCATCAGATATTTAGCAGTCTTCAAAGTATATTCATTGTTTTTCTCTAGTGATGATCTAGAACGATTCATGGAAAATCAAGGTGCATCCAGCCCGGGTATCCTCATTCTAACAACAAGTCTGAGCAAACCATTCATGCGACTGGAAAAGTATGTTACTCTCTTGCAAGAACTGGAACGGCATATGGAGGTAAGGAAAGGCAAGCTTTATCAAGGTCCGCTACCAACTGGTGTCCTCAGCACTGCACAAAGCAGATGGTCTGCCTCCAAACCAACTTTATTAAGAATCCAGAAAACATCATGGCTTCAAAGTTGACTTGATGAGCTCTTCCCTCTTCCTGGATGGTATTCCAGCATCCTTCTTTATGCAACCAAATAAGATACACAGTTATAATTCTTCCCCTCTCCTCCTCCAGATCTTGGCCCTGTTGCTTCCCTTAAGGCTGTGCTCATTTATCACTTAGGTCAGTGGTTCCCAAACTGTGGGTTGCAACCCTTTCAGCAGCTGAACAACCCTTTCACTGGGATCACATATTAGATATCCTGTACATCAGATACTTACATTGTGATTCATAACAGTAGCAACATTACAGTTATGAAGTAGCAATGAAATAATGTTATGATTGGGGGTCCCCACAACATGAGGAACTGTATCAAAGCATTGCAAATTAGGAAGGCTGAGAACTGGCTGAGAACTACTGCCTTGGTTTTCTATTGCCAACTCTTCTATAGATGATGGTTCATTGGCATTCAGACCTACAAATCTCTATTGTTTTGCAAACCAATGTCAGAAAACATGAAGACTGAACCAAAAATCAGGAGAAGAAAATACAAAAAAAGAAAAAGATGTTTGTTGCAGATGGGAACACTGCAAATGGGACATTTGATTTTCTAACTCTGGCCCTCCTTAAAGATTATAAATGGATCTAATACTACTCTCCACTGTCCACCAGTATGTTTACATCAACGTCCACACACATTTTTTGTTTAGGAACTTAAAATGTACTCGTAATGATTGTAGTGTAGCTACAATCTTTTCTAAATATTAGGAATTGCAACGAGGTCTGATAAGCGACTCTGAGCACCCAAATCTTGAGATTTTTAACATGCAGCTCTTTTGTGATCTGGCACTGGGTGTGGAGGCGTGGGCGGCAACGACTGTGTTTACCATAGTTGCTCTTCCTGTGTCTGGGGAAAGGTTTTGAGGTTTTAAAGGGGTTGATTATCTTTAAAGAAAAAGGTTACACGCTACTGTGCTTGTCAGCGTTTGTAAGTCTGAAGAGCTCACTCTCTGTGTGAAAAAGCCATCTGGGGGTATTTGGAATGCCCTAAAGTTGGGGACAGCGGGGAGCTGGTGAGGAAAGGTTGCCAGAATGAAATTTCACTTGGGGATCTAGAGGGCGTTGACCTCTGGATGCCTTTCCATATGCTAAACCAGTTCACCAGATGGCTTGAGGTTTGCCCCTCCTTCCTTATTACAAAAATTCAGAAACCAGTGGCCTCTGCTTGTCACTTCTCAGTGCTACAGCAAGATGCTGCAGTACTGACAACTTCAGGAACACACAGTTAAGCTCCTCTTGCCTGCCTGTATGCCTGCAGGCCTCATCTGTTTCTAGGCCAGCCTCTGTTTGGTCATACTGGCTTTGACTCTTCCTTCAGATTGGGACCATCAAATGCTACATCCCCCTTTCTGGGAGTGTAGCATTGGGCCAGGCCCAACCAGATTTCTAATCACTTGTTAAAATAAGATTTACCATAAAAGAATACATACTAACTTTTCATGGACAATCCTGCCCGTGGCTTGAGTCAGATCTCTAGTCTGTTCTACCATGTTTTCTACCTGAGACTGGATGAGCAGAATTGGCCTTCTCCGTGCTTCAACTGAATCCATGAAGTCAGTACATATACACTCCTAAGTAAAATATACCTACCATGTCCATATATCTCAATACTAGATGCACTACAGGATCAGTGATGTCCCTCCGAGTAATTATTTGGTAATGGTAAATATTACTTATTTATTCAATTTTTATTAATTAAAGTAATTTTAAATTTAAATATAGTTGATCATATTCTTCCCCTCCACCAAGATCCTCTCTTCCTCCCTACCCACTCAGCTTCAAGATCTTTCTCAAAAATCCTACAAAACCTAGACAATAAAATACAATACCAGAAAAGAAAAGAAAAGAAGAGAAGAGAAGAGAAGAGAAGAGAAGAGAAGAGAAGAGAAGAGAAGAGAAGAGAAGAGAAGAGAAGAGAAGAGAAGAGAAAAGAAAAGAAAGACAGACCAAACTGTAACCATATCGAAGCATATAAAAATCTGTGGAGTCCATTATTTGCTGGTCAGGGAAATGGGAAGTCTTACCTCAATAATGACAACTATTATGTTGTTATGAAATGTATGATATGTTATAAACTGTCTTAAAAGTCAACTGTTTGAATGTGTATATGTGTATGCATATATCAAACCATCATATTATACACCATAACTATGAACAAATTTGCTTGTCAATTCAAAAGAAAAATAGCAGTACACTTTAATTTTATGTGCAAAACAATCAGTTGTATAGTATAAGTTAAGAATTCAAAACTGGACCAGAATTTAGGATCTCAGTGCTTCTAGTAATTAAGTGATTAAGAAATTTTCTGGGAACTGGGCAGTGGTGGCACAAGCCTTTAATCCCTGCACTTGGGAGGCAGAGGCAGACAGATTTCTGAGTTTGAGGCTAACCTGGTCTACAGAGTGAGGTCCAGGACAGCCAGGGCTATACAGAGAAACCCTGTCTCAAAAAAAGAAAAAAAAAAGAAAAGAAAAGAAAAGAAAAGAAAAGAAAAGAGGAAAAAGAAAAGAAAGTAAAAGAAAAAAAAAGAAAAATTTCTGGGGCTGGAGAGATAGCTCAGCAGTTAAGAGTGCACACTATTTTTGCGAAGTATTCCAGCCCCTAAGTCAGCTTGCTCATCACTGCCTGTAACTGTGGTTAGCTCCAGTGGGACCCGAAGCCTCTGACCTCCTCAAATATCTACACTCAGATACACATACACACTCTCTCATACCCACATATAGTTAAAAAATAAAATAAAAATAAAATGTTAAAAGATAAGAATAAATAAAATTGCTTTTGGCTCATAGTTCCTTGAATTTTTAAAAAGATTTATTTATTTTATGTATATGAGTACACTGTAGCTGTCTTTAGACACACTAGAAGATGGCATCAGATCTCATTACAGATAGTTGTGAGCTACCATGTGGTTGCTAGGATTTGAACTCAGGACCTTTAGAAGAGTAGCCAGTGCTCTTAACCACTGAGCCATCTCTCCAGCCCCTCCTTGAATTTTAATACAGGCATGCATTCATGTAATCAACCACAACTAAGCTATAAGACAATTCCAACACACACACACACACACACACACACACACACACACACTCCTTCTCTTGGGTTATCCTTTTGTGGCCACACTTTCAACTCACTCCATCCATGGCAGCATCCAGTCTCTAATACTGTTTTATTATTTATTTATTCTTAATTATTTTAAAGGTTGTTATATACATATATGCACATGCTGATACTGTTTGTAAATGTATTCCTTTGACAGGACACTCATCCAGACCATCAGGACATTCTGAAAGCAATCATAGCGTTCAAAACACTCATGGTAGGTGACATTCTCAGATTGTCCTTCTGCACTGTGTATACTTTGTTGCTGAAAGAGTGATTTGTGTGTACCGTTTCTTCCCTTAAGCAAAAGTCTTCCAGAGAGAAACAATAAGCTCTGAGCACAGTAGGCCCATGATTTGTTGTTTTATTCTTCACAAAGTATGCTTACCTATGAAAGGTTGCCAGGCTGAAGGTATAAAGCAGTCCCAGTTGAAAGCCTTGGCCACAGCATTGATGTGTAGGTGGGGGGTTCCTTTTTTTTTTATTTCCTTGCATTTACCCCCTTGCTCATCCTATAACTGATTGGCATCAATACTGAATTTCACTATTTGTGCCAAAAGATGTGAACTTGTTTTTTTTTTTTTTTTTTTTTTTTTTGCACATGATAAAGAAATCCTTCCTAAAAGGAAAAACACAGTGTACTAAAATGAAGTTGCTTAATATAGACTGCTAACAGAGGTAGCTGTAGTCTTGCATCTTGAGCATCAAGTTTAACCTATCTCCTTGAACCTACTGATGTAAAACCGTTTGATGTCATTTCAGAAGGAAAAAAATAACCCTTTATTTTGAGTAATGGGCTAAGTTTCAATATATTTGACATTTCTAAAGCATTCTGTGGGATTTGGACCCATGTTCAGCTTTTGATCCTTTCTGGAAGGTTATGGCCTACCAGTCATCATCATTCATAAGTAGCTGACGTGTCAGTGGTTAAAGAGAAAGCCGGAGATCAGGCAAGGTATTGTGAGAAATTTATTCCTGTTGTTAGGGAAAAAAATAGTAAAATGCTAGCATTTCACATGTCTCAGTGTCGTAGAAGAGCTCACGCAGACCCATGGCATGGCACTGGTTGTCACATTCAAGTATCTGCCAGGTGTGATGGGGTATACCTGTAATACCACCACTTGGAGACTGAAACAAAAGGTCCCCTTTAAAGTCAGAGCCTCAGTTACAGTGAATTTGAGGCCAGCCTGAGCTGCACAAGACCCTGTCTGAGCAGTAACAAGAACAAACAAAAGTACCGGCAAAAGTACCCAGCAAAAAGCAAGCATGTCGCTTTTTTGTCATGTTAAAACTTGTTTTGATGGTGGCAATATATTTAATGCAAATACATACACTTTAAAAATCTGTAGTGTATTTATTTTTTAACTTATTTTATTAGATATTTTCTTCATTTGCATTTCAAATGCTATCCTGAATGTCCCCTATAGTGTATTCACTTCTTTTTTTTTTTTTTTAAAGATTTATTTATTTATATAATATTTATTTATTATATGTAAGTACACTGTAGCTGTCTTCAGACACTCCAGAAGAGGGAGTCAGATCTTGTTACGGATGGTTGTGAGCCACCATGTGGTTGCTGGGATTTGAACTCTGGACCTTTGGAAGAGCGTCGGGTGCTCTTACCCACTGAGCCATCTCACCAGCCCGTGTATTCACTTCTTAAAGTCTTAGTTAAATAAAGCAACAGACTTTTATAGAAAAATGTACTACTAGAAAGAATTATACTACATTCATTTGGATGCAGTAACGTAATGACTCATTTGCTTAGACTTGTATTCACTTTGGAATAAGTACTGTTAAATTACTCCAAGATAACTTTAGTCTTCTGAAACAGATATTATATCTCTCCATATTCTTCATATTCCCTATCATATTGGCAAACTGTTTCTTTCTTTTTTTGTTTTTGTTTTTGGTTTTTTTTAGTTTTTTTGTTTGTTTTTTTGTGTTTTGGTTTATTCGAGACAGGGTTTCTCTGTATAGCCCTGGCTGTCCTGGAACTCACTCTGTAGACCAGGCTGGCCTCGAACTCAGAAATCCGCCTGCCTCTGCCTCACAAGTGCTGGGATTAAAGGCGTGCGCCACCACGCCCGGCTTTTTGTTGTTGTTTTTTTGTTTTTGTTTTTTGGCAAACTGTTTCTTAATTTGAATTTCCAACTTAATCATCATGAAACCCACTTGTATCTATTTTCCCTAATCCACTTAGGAATAAAAAATAACCTGAATATTTTACAAAAATGTCCTGTTGCTCTCTAAACAAAGTTGTGACATTGCATGCCTGTTTCATGATAAATTCAGTTTGATTCACAGTGGCATTAAATAAATAAATAAACAAATAAATAAATAATTTTGGCCAGTCTTAGTTCTCAAAACTCTGGGAGTGATTTTGTTCGTTTTTCTTATCGAGTTGCTAATTTTTTTGGAGAGTAAGTATACACCATATAATGAAGTTGCTTTGTAATTATAGCCCTATTTACCTATGGTAGTGAAGGACTGATTGGCTCTAGTTGGTAGGAATCTGTTCCTTGACTCTCCAGATTCCTCATGGGGAGGGAGAAATACCCCCCCTTTACCACTTTATTTTGATGCTTTGACAAAATGGGAATGCTCCCCTCTTCCTGTGACTTTGAAAGGCTAACAGCTAGGTAGTGTATTCGTTTGTCTGGCAGGAGCATAGATGATCACAGGAATAAGAACAAAGGATAAAGTGAGAAATAAGGGCTCAAAAGCCATGGCTTGCTTTGAACTTGTTCTGAGAACTTTTCCCATCTCGTCTTGTCCAAATCCTCATTGCATCATGCTCTGTTTGGTATCTGCAGGGGCAGTGCCAAGATCTGAGAAAGAGAAAGCAGCTGGAATTGCAGATCCTTTCAGAGCCTATTCAGGCATGGGAAGGAGATGATATTAAGACTTTGGGAAATGTGATCTTTATGTCTCAAGTGGTGATGCAGCATGGAGCCTGTGAGGTAAGTCCTCTGCACTGCTTCTACTGGGTTTCATATTTCCCTTCCATTATTAGTTCTTATGTCAAGATCAACCAGGGTAGTGGCAGAGGGAATGGCCGAAAAGGGTAACTTTGAGAACCTTTCCATGATAATGGCAACAGAAAAGGGTAACTTATGGAATACAGAAGATGGCAGATATACTTTACACCTGTTAACTTTCAAAAGACCCTATGTATTTATGCATAGCTGTCCTGTAAGCAGCTGTTAACGTACTATGGAAATGTAGGTGAGAGGTCACTGTTAGAGAGCTTTAAATGTCTCTGACAGATGTACCTTTCTAGGAAGTACATATCCAAAGAGAAGCACAGCGGCTGAAGACAGATTATTTCTTTTAGGAAGAGGCTACAGTAGGGGACAAAGGTTGATCATGTCACCTGGTATGATTTACTGGGTGTTAGGGTTGTCTCCCTTCTCCATACCACCTTTCTATACCCTCTGACATGCTTGTGGCAGAGATTCATTACTATGGGTTAATAAGCAATCTCATTGAAACTTCAGACACCCTGGGGAAGGTTAGAGCAATGAGGGTAACTATTAGTCCTTCACAGCTTCGGGATGAAATCCTTGGATGAAAGGAGAAGGAACCATTGTGGGGATGGGTGCAGGACACAAATAGGAGAACAGAAAAGAATTGGGGGTTATGGTGTCATTGAAATTCCTGGAGGAACACTTGAAAGTGGCCAGCAAGCTGAGTGCTCCAGAAGGTTCAGAGGTCAAGGGATGTGAGGACCAAAAAGAAGCCACTGGATTTTGCTAGAAGGCAGTTATTGATGACTTTGAGAGAGCAGCAGGAGAGTGCAGTTAGGAAGGGATCAATGGAGAGAAAATGAAGGCAGGGAATAATTTGGCAATAAAATGTCAAGAAATGAGATATTATAAGTGAGGAACCACATGGGGTGAGCAAGGTCCTTCAGAAAGCGATAAGCAGATGTTAAAGGCAAAAGAGGAGATCCCAGTAGAACCAGAGAGGCTGCTGAAGAAGGGCACTGTTTGTGGAAGGAAAACTAGGCAAGAGAAAGATCCGAGAGAATAATGGCTGTTTCAGCAGTTAGCTGTGAAGCTTTAATCTACTCAAGTGGAAAGGAGAATGAGGAGACAGCCATGAGGATAATTGTGTGAAGTGGAATTACTAACTGTGACTCTGTTAAGGGGATCAGAGCAGCCCTCATGTGTTAGGTTTACTTTAGTGCAATCGTAAAAATGTAGTTGACAAATAATGCATTATAATATATCTTAAAAGCAGTTTATAAATTTATTTATTTATTTATTTATTTATTTATTTATTTATTTATTTATTTATTGTGCATGCATATGTGTGTGCCAAAGAACACATGGAGAGGTCAGAAGACAACTAGTAGGAGTTGGTTCTCTTCTCTACTCCATGGGTCCTGGGAATCAAACTCAGCTCTTCAGATCATCTATCAAATTTGCTTAGCAGACAAGTCTTTACCTAGTGAGCCATTTTACTGGCCCTATAAAGAATTTTGAGTGTGTTTATCATGAAGAAATTATAAAAGTTTAAGACAATAGATATGTCAAAAACTTGGATTTGGTCATTATATAATGTGTACAAAATTGAAATGCAGTATTGTTTCTTATAAATGTGTACAAATATCTTATGTACCAATGTACCAGTGGAAGAATGTGGATTTAGTAAGCGCGCGCACTTGTCTATATATGTGCATTTGTGTAGAGACAATAAATTCTTCCACTTTTACACTTCAATTTTGCTTCTCATTGAATCTGTAGCTTACTGATTTTGTCTAGACTGGCTAGCCAATAAGCCGCTCAGGTCTGATTGCCTACAAGCCGGCACCATTCATCTTAGTAACGGATGCTTGCTGCTGTGCTCAGCACTTACACGGTGTTAGCAATCCTAGCTTAGGTCCACATGCTTGGACAGCAGGTACTTTATCCACTGAGCCTAGAATTATCCTAGTATTAAGGATTAGGAAAATTTCAATGACTGTGAATATTAATACATCTCTTAGCTGTTGAAAGTTGTTTCACTTTGCTACTATTCAAAGCAAAGTTATATTTTCGTTTTGTGAACCTTGAGAAACTGACTTTGTGTCCAGGACTAGCATGTCAAACTAGTACATAATCTATGTGGGTTCTTATATTCACACACTCAGGACACACTTATTAGGTGCTTTTGAGTTGGCTATCTTTTTACAACTCACTGCAGATGCTCACGTTGATGATTATGTAAGCTCTGGTTTTCAAGGGAGTGATTTCAGATGGTTGTAATAAAAGCAGTCCAATTTCTGTTCCCCCCTTTTATGAGTTTTATTCTACTTCAGGAGAAGGAGGAACGATATTTTCTGCTGTTTTCAAGTGTCTTGATAATGTTGTCTGCAAGTCCTCGGATGAGTGGCTTTATGTATCAGGTGAGTAGATCTATATAAAATAAATTATCAAAGGCCAGATGAGAACAGGATTCTGTTCAGATGGGATATATGCACCATGCCACTAAAAGCTCAGGCCTTCAAAAGCAGAATGTTTTTATCATAGTGAAACAGCTTGTAAGAACAGATATGGATATGGTCTTGAGATCAAAGACCTTTGTATTAGTATAATCCTGCTCTGGCTATCTGCTGTTCTACTCATGACGTAGGTCTCTAGTTGTATAAATAGAAATCTAAGTCTACAATTGGATAAATTAGCAGCAGCAGTTTACAGACCCATATCATTACTGCTGAGAAATACAAAGCTGGCATTTGATCCTGAGACTGCATTTGCAGCCATGTTACTTGATTTCAGTTTGTAAGATTCCAGTCCCTAAATGCCTTAGAGAATGAAACCTTCCTTAGACTGTTCCTAAAATATAGACCAAGATGCTATGATTCTCTGTTATTAGTGGTCAGAGCCATTACTCCCTTTCATAAAATGTGAGCCTTCACTTTTCAATTCACAGGGAAATAAGTTAGAAAGTCAACTGTTTTGTAAATCATGAGCTTGGGGTTTAAGGTGTATTAGCCAAAGGCACATTTCTCCCTTGCTTTCTCATCTGATTAAAACGTAGGTAGAGAAGCCTTATCTCTTGTCACACTAGTGAAATATGTCTTGCTATGTGATTCCTGAGAGGATCAAAAGTCTGAGAGAAATATGTACAATCACAGAATTAATAGGAAGACGTTTTTTTTTTTTTTTCTGCTAGGGAAAAATACCAATAGCAGGAATGGTAGTGACCAGATTGGATGAAATTGAAGGCAATGACTGTATGTTCGAAATCACAGGTGGGTAATTTTCTCCTTTTCATGTAACTACTTCAAATCCTTTTTGGAATAAAGTGAAGTTTAAACATATAAATGCTATTATTTTCCCCTGTGTAGTTCATCAGCAGGCTTTAATGGGGATATGGCAAAGCCCACTCCATTTCTCAGAATAACTAGAGTATACCCACAAAGCCACGAAGCTTCCTGGTCATTGAATAGCCCCAGCTTTGCCAGTACTTTCCATCTTCTCTTGCTTAAGAGTGACTTGTAGGAGCTGGAGAATAATGAGACTGACTTTCTCCTTCTCTGTCATATGGTTCATGGTGGCCAAGAAGCCAAAGATACAGCCATCTGTCCACTCTTATCATCAGCCCAGCAAGGCTTGACTGTGTTCTAAGAAGCCACACAACTTTCTATACAACTTTCTATACAAATTGAGCAAAATATCCAGGCTTCATAATTCTCCTTGACATTTTCCCTTTTGGGGGGCCTCTGTGATTTACCTGTAATGCCTGCATGTCTACATGGATGTCACAGCTTTATCAAAACCTGTACTCACCAATAAGGAGCCTAAGATTTGGTACTTGCCTAAAGATTTTTCAACTGGTTTCAACTACATGTTTTTTTCGTCTTGGACAATGGGCAAAACAGTTCAATATTCTTAGAATAAATTGGACTAGATGGCATGTCAGTACATGTGAGCTTCCAGATTGCCAGGGTGTGTATTGTTTGGTTTTATAGTGTATCAAAGGTTCTGCAAAGTACATTTATGAGACAGATCCTTGCCTTTTGTTCCTAAATGCTCATAATTTGGTGATACAGGTAGCACGGTTGAGAGAATTGTGGTCCATTGCAACAATAACCAGGACTTCCAGGAATGGATGGAGCAGCTGAACAGACTGACCAGAGGACCAGCCTCCTGCAGTTCATTGTCTAAGACCTCCTCCTCATCATGCAGTACTCATTCTGTAAGTAGTCCATTGGGATTGTTGGGATAATTGAAGTATTAGGATTATTCTTTCTTTCTTTCTTTCTTTCTTTCTTTCTTTCTTTCTTTCTTTCTTTCTTTCTTTCTTTCTTTCTTTCTTTTCTTCCTTCCTTCCTTCCTTCCTNTCCTTCCTTCCTTCCTTCCTTTCTTTCTTTCTTTCTTTCTTTCCTTCTTTCTTTCTTTTTTCCTGTTAGATTTTGCCTACTAAAGATTTCTAAAAATCAGCAGCAAGCATGCCGTTTGACTTTGGGTGGTCTCTATTTGTAGATTTTGAAGTACAGTTAAACTTCACTGATTCTGATTGCTCATCATTGTTGAGGCCCATTGTAATTAACAAAACACTTAGGTGTGTGTGCTTTTGGTCAGCAGTCTTAAGGGACCCTAGCTAACTACTAGCCAAGTGTTTCCTGCCAAAGGCCCTTCTAAAATGTTTTAATTAGAAACAAGACTTGTTGTATAACTGATATTCTCACAGGAATCATGTGCTAAGTCAAAGCAGGGAACTCACTCCTCTTACATCTGCTCAGGAACTTGCATGGAAGGGATGCCTTTACCGTTGCCGTCCTCTGAGTTCTCAGAAACCAATAACTTGTGGAATTGGAATTAGTGAGATATCACTGTACTTTCTGGGTGAAATGGAAGCTTTTCTCTGTTGTCTGTTAACACTCGAACCTGCAATGCCAACATTCCTATTTTGAGTGCTGTGTGTCTGTTGTGGTGGTAGAACACAGGCTTTGGGTTCAAGTCTTATCTTTGCCAATTACTAGCCAGTGTCTTCACTTCGCTAAGTCTGTCGTCGTACTTTAGTCAGATGAAATAATCCATTTAAGATTCTAAGTGAGTACTAAACACATCGCTGAACCTTGAATGGTTTCTGTTGTTCCATTTTCCTCCCTTACAGAGGATACATTTCTGCCTTAAATGAAATTGCAGAAAAGAGAGGACAGGATCCTGGGACACCAAGTCCATTTTATGCTGTTCCTTAGAGACCCCATAACTTTATGTAGAAACTGTCAGTTTTACAATGGACACTTTCACTATTTCACATTCCCTATTTCATGTCTGGCTTTGCTGATCCAATGAAGCTATTGTCATTTTCTCACTGTGTGGTACCAGGTCGGGTTCAGATGGCAGATTGCCAGTATCTCATGAGACATTTTCCCAGTCTTTTAGCTCTACTGGACAGCCCCGAGGACCCTTGGAGCCTCCTCAAATTATAAAACCGTGGAGTTTAAGTTGCCTACGACCTGCACCTCCACTTAGACCATCAGCAGCTCTAGGTTATAAAGAGGTAATTTTGCTATGTATGGTGTAAAATGCTTCTGACAAGCTAATTTTGAAGCTTACTGCAAATAGTTCAGTGAGAATATGCTAGAATTTATGATAGGATATATATATATATGTCTTGAATTGCTAGATTCAGTGGTTGCTTTTTAATTTTGCATTCCCCTGTTCTCCATATATACACACATTGATGGAACTGAACAGTTCAAGTATACTGCCTGTTTCTTTAGTTTATTTTCTTTAGGTGTCTCTGTTGTCTCTCTATGAAGAGAGAATGATTCTTTAGATTAGCTAACTATGTACACACATCTCAAACAAGAAATGCATCTTTGGAAGTTGCGTTTCTAATCAAACATCCAATTCTGCATTTTGTAGCATGTTGATCAATAAAGTCCAATCACTAAAACATCATGAGACCAATGCATGTGTCTCAACCACGAAAGCAGTGTTTGCTATAGTGGGAAGGTTAGAAGAATTAAATGAAAGGAATATCTATTTTTACAGAGATGCTTCTCAGTAGCAACTTCCTGCACAGGGCATCATATCTGCCTAGTGTGCTACAAAGCTATGTCATGGCCAGTATGGCTGGTCCTCGGCTCTACAAGTGTAGTCAAGGCACGTCAGTCACTAGCTCCCTTAATGATACAGTATTTATTACTGTTTTCATCCAGCGATGTTTTCCCCTTTTACTTATTTCTACTTATTTCATATTTCAGAAGGATTCTCATTTATTAATAACTACTCTTCAGGTCTTGTTGTATGAAGAGTAAGTTGCTGACAGTTATGAAATGAACCTTAGAATTTGGATATAAAGACAGTGTATAATTCTCTGTTTGGTGTGCTTTGATATTGGAAACTTTGCTCAGTTTTGAATATATTTTGATTTGAGCAACCATGCTTTTGTTCCAGTTAATTGTTGCCTCTGTCTCTCAGTGCAAAATAGAACAATATATAGACACTGGAGGATTTTTAACCCTTTCAACTGGCATAATAGACATGATTCTTGAGCATACTTTTTTTTTTTTTAATGTAACCCTATTCAGAATTTGGGCAGGAAGTGGTCCTGCAGATTTGCTTTGAAATTGGCCTGCAACCATTCAGCTTTCTTTTAGTACTTAAACCAGGAGTGACACTTTATAGTAACCTATTCCCATTTTTAATAATGGAAATCTTGCAACTGTCAGTTACTGAATTCATACCAAGGCGAACTCTGAAGGGTAAAGTTGACTTTAATCCTACACATAACTAATCTATTAAAACTAAGGCATGATCACTTTGTTTCTGCTGGGGAAAGAGAGTTATTAATATGTTCTTGCTATATCCTGTGCATTTTGGTGATTTTTTTGGCATTTTTAATTCTGTAAAGAACTGGATTCTTTGGACTTTTGCATGAGGGTATTGCATCTGAGACTAATGTGGGAAATGTGGCGGTATTCTTTCTGTGTAATTGATGATAACACTAACATTTCAAATGTTGTTTTAGAGCTATTGGTAAATGGATGTGGTCATTATAACCATCAACCTCTCACGCTCATCTTTTCTTTCTTTACATATTCATTTTAGAGGATGTCTTATATCTTAAAGGTAAGGGTAGAACATCGTAATGTCATTGTGCTGTAACCTTTGGTGAATGAAGCTTTCCTTTATGCTTGTTTTGTCCCTTGCTATAAGTGGTGGCTAAAATGTGAAGATGCAATTCTGACATGTAAGTATTTTCTTCAAAAGCAGGCTTGTGTTTGGTCCTTGTAAAATATCACTTTATATATCATGCCTTCAAAATGCTCATTTTCCCTATGTTTTTAATGCTAGCTTTTCCTCTTATTTTTTTTCTTAAATCATGTGTGGTTTTCATGTTTGCCTCTTTTTAAGTTTAAGTGGAGTCACTGTGGCTAAGTGAAAGCAATTAAATTCTTTATTCCCTATATTTTACAATACTAGTTATTTCTCATGTATCAGATAGATATATAGATACATAGATTCTGGACAATATGGAATATCAGAATACTATATTGTGATTCTCAATGTTCCAATTTGTTTACTTGCATATTAACATTGAATAGATTTTTTTAAAATGTGGCAAAAAGCAAATTCACTAAATTTCACCTTTATTGTGCACTAATTAAAGGTGTGGTTTGGCTGTATATAAGCCAAATTTATTTATCAGGAAACCCTTCATGAAATTCTCCTCTCTGAGAAAATAACTCTCCACCTTCATTTTCCCATCTGACTGATAGGAATTATGGTTTCCTTTATAGGGCCACTGCTCAGCAAAACTTATTCAAGCAGTTTTAAACTCTTAGAACTGTTCTATTAGTAGTTGCATCGCTTACTTAATCCACTTCAAACTCTTCATGATGAAAATAAAACAAGTTAGGAATGCTGGTATTCTTTTGGGATTGAAATCCCATTACTTCTGCTGCAGATGGTACCCTAAAGGCACTGAACCTCTTGCACAATCTGCATCCTTCTCCATTCTTATTCTCATTCCTGTGGCAACTGAAAGTGGAATGTCATTGCCTGTGCTTTGTTGAACCTTTCTGAGATTACTGGAGTCATTTATAGTATGTGTGACCCTTCCCTAATGGATGTTATCGCAATGAGAGATGTATTCTGATTCATTTTATTGGCTTTATTTTCCTTCGTGTTTAGAAGAGAATGTTAATTCATGGAGAAATTGTTACCCTTACAGGAATCTAGTAAGAGCCCCAAAACAATGAAGAAATTTCTTCACAAAAGAAAGACGGAGAGGAAAGCATCCGAGGAAGAATACGTGATTAGGAAAAGTATGTGTCTGTACTTTTGCAAAGTTATTTATGGGTGAACTAACATAACAATGTTTTAAAAGCAGATAATTAGAGCAGTTTGTTCTCAGCATCATCTGTTGTAAAAAAAAAAATACACAGAAAATTTGGTCACTTCTAAGACTAGAATAAGCTGCCTCCTGCTGTACTTCCTGCTGACTCTGACAGCCATCAGTCTGGACCATATTCATGCTGCATCACTTCACCCCACCTGGTTTAGATCCCCCAATGGTACCCATTTGCTATGGGCACATTTTTTCCTCTAGATTTCTGATGCCTGGAATATTTTTTCTGATAGACCAAATGGACCCGAGGACAGAAATCATTCTGACAGTCTAATGCTCAGGGATGTCCTCAGTTGCCCATGGAGTCAGCCTGCTGACATCAGAAAACAGAGCTTTATTTAGGAGATGACTACAAAGCAAACCAGTCAATCAATATGTCTGTATTTGACTCTAAAATTGTGAACAAGGGAACTTTGGGGCATACATGGAGACGTCAGTGATTTAGCAGCACTGCATATATGAGTTGCAAGTATAGTTTAGTTAAATCTTTCCTGTGGCTAGGGACATAGCTCAATTCATAGAGTGCTTGCTGAGCATGCACAAAGCCCAAAGTTTGATCCCTAGCATGATATAAACCAGGCATGGTGGCCTGTGCCTCTAATCCCTGCTTGGGAGGTGAAGGTAGGAGGATCAGAAGTTCAGCTACATTCTCAGCTACATAACAAGTTAGCTGTAACCCTGGGCTATGTGAGACTCTGATTAATATAATATAATATAATATAATATAATATAATATAATATAATTATATCTTTGCTAAACTTCAACTCCTGAAGCTCCAACCACATCTTCACCTGAACTTATTAGTGGAACATTGCCATCTGAGTATTTAAAGACTGAGTTGGGGAGACGATAAGTGATATCTAGCTGGTTGAAAAGATGGGTGGGGTCAACGGGGAAAGACTCTTAAAGAAGGCAAGTCTTGACATTTAATTGATAGAAAAACTTTGGTGTACTGGATGAGAGTTAGAGCCAAAACCAAGCCCACTGCCAGCATTTTAGCCTTCAAGAGATTATTAATAAAACCCTTACTACTTCAGAGTTCTGAATTCAGAAGCAATACTCCTTCCCCCAAGGACTGACCCCAGAACTCTTGGGGTTATTCTTGATATCATTCTTTGCTTCGTGGGGCTTGAACAAATTTCTGCCTGCCTTTCAGAAACACTGGGAACCCTTGGCAGTGATGGGCACAACACATCATTTTGAGTGTTTTGGGTCATATATGTAGCAAAAGTTATTACTGATTAAATTTGACAGGTACTGCTGCCCTGGAAGAGGATGCTCAGATTCTTAAGGTAATCGAAGCTTATTGCACCAGCGCCAGTTTTCAACAAGGTAATGGCTCAATTAGAATTCACCACACTGCTTTTGCTAATGAATGGGGTTTATTCTTTGGTACTCACTGTCTCTTAGAAGGAAAAAAAAACCTTTCAATACAGATGGGGTTAGCATGTGACTCAATGCAGAGCAGAGGTGCAGGACTGAATCTTTCAGATAAGGTGCTTTAGCTACTGGGTGGGTTTGTTTGTGAACTGTTGCTTTTCACCCAGAGAGAAAGAGATGCAAGAGGGAAAACGTTAGAGGTGATAGAAATGAGAAAAAAATGTTTTAAAGTCACTCTCTTTTGATCTACACAGATACCTCCACCAGCACTAGTTAGGAATTAAAGAGCCCAGAGAGTTCCTGTGTCTGCAAACTGATGTTAATCTCGTCTTATAGGCAGAATAGGAAAGGAAGTCAGAATACTATCTCTCATCAGCTATGTGTTGAAGTGAGCGATGCTTCATCAGACTTGGGTTTCAAAGTTGCTCTGAAAATCTGGAAATGTGGGTACACAGCTGAGACTTCATAATGTATAAAATGTCTCAAGGAGCTGTGAGATGAGGGCATTTGCCTAAACAGCTTTTAGGTTATACCCTTGAAATCTAGGTGATGCCTTTTGGCAAACCTTTGTGCTCTTCCCAGTCTAGGTCACATAGAATATATATTTTGCTTTCTCTCATCTCAGACTTTATGTCATTACCGAACTAGCCCCTTTAGAAAGTTTCTCGAATCTGCATAGGGCATGAATATCCCCTGGTGCTGTAGTATTCACAGCTGCTGGCCAGCTGCTTACTTGGTATGAGAGGGATTTCATAAGAGACTGCCTTAACACAAAGTAACACATCTCACAGGCTGTCACAAAAGGAAAGCATTTGATGTGGAAATCAATACATTTCACTGTGAACAGGAACACTGTACCACAGATGCAACCTGGCTGCACTTCTGGCATTCTCAGTTCTAATAAGTTTTGATGAGCTGGGGGAGGAGAGTAAGGGAAGTTTTTATTGTGAAAGGTAGGGTGGAAATGGGAATGAGGAGACACCAGAGCATACCTCATACAAAATCTGACCTTACCTAACCTATGAACCACTTCACTTGTTTTTCTAGCTATAAGTCTAGCCATGTACTCAGAGGTAAAAGATCAGGCATGTGATCTGCCCTAAGAAAAGACCAGTTTTGTTCCTCCTTCTTACCTTCCCTTGTACATGTAGGAAGTATCCCGCTTGACACTCAGATGTGGCCAACATTTTGGCATCATCATGGGGCAGTCGAATGTCCTGTTTCCCTAGAAATGACTACTCTTGGCTTTCTGTCTACATTTTTTTATCCATCCATTTATCTTTTGCATACTGATGAAGAGCTATTCTCTGAACCCAGAAAGGGAAACACATCTTCCCTCTGGGGAAATGGAGGTGGTCAAGGAAAAGTAATGAATGTATACATCTGTGTAGGATACTCTTCCAAAACAGTGACCTAGACAGTGACCTAGACAGACCAAAGATTATGTCTCTGAACCCAGAGAGGAAGGATCTAGATTGCCAGGCTGGAGAGGCAGTGTGGGCAGAGAGCAGTGAAGACACTTCTGAGTGTTGCTGAGATAATCTCCCAGTTCCGCTGTACCCACCACCAAAATAGCTTTAGGTTGCTCTGCATTTCCTAGAGGACCGCAGAAGGAACGAGTGCTGCTTCTGAAGCCTGTTTTACCATGTTGTACCCCAGAGCAGTGCTGCCTCTCAGCCTGATCTTCACTGAAATTAAAGAATTCCCAGTGATCATGGGATGTGCTGTGTGACTCTTGGAGGCATGCAGAGACTGGGTGATCAGTGATGAGCTCTTTGCTCTGGAAAAGGGAAAATGTGAAAGTGGCATGCTTGCCCCTTGAGTACAAGGGCATGAAGAATGTCTCTGCTGTAACTACAATAGAAAGGGACAAACACCTAGGACAGCCTCCGATCACTCCCTACCCCATCTTACATGATCGTGATCATCACTTACAGGTACTCGTAAAGATTCTGTTCCACAAGTTCTACTCCCTGAGGAAGAGAAACTCATTATTGAAGAAACCAGAAGTAATGGGCAGACCATCATCGAAGAGAAGTGAGTAGAGAGTGTTGCTTTCTTGACATGTCTGGGGCCTAAAGTAGACATGACAGCCTGTCTTAGGGCTTCTGTTGCTGTGATAAAACACTATAACCATGAACAAGTTGGAGGAGGAATCTGTTTATTTCAGCTTACAACTCTCAGATCACTCTCCAACATCGAGGGAAGCCAAGGCAGGAACTCAAACAAGGGGGGAACCTGGAGGTAGAAGCTGATGCAAAGGCCATGGAGGGATGTCGCACATACATAGTCCTGCTCAAGAGAACAGGCTAGAGTCCAAGTTCTTCTCTCAATTTGCTGTGTATTGTCAGTGTCACTCTGGGCTAGCTCTTCCACCTCTCTAAATTTGTTTTCCTCATCTGTAAAATGTGAGTGATGGAAATACTTTCTGAGTTGTTTTGCGATCAAATATAATAATTATAAAAGTTAGCACTCAAAAAATGTGTGCCCATCTATAGTAATTATTGTTATTAAGAACATTATTATTGATATGGTAGTCATCATAGTCTTGTGAAGGCTTCACAGGATGTAGTATTATCCTTATTTCATATATAAAGAAAGTAATAGCCACGACAAGACGAAAAGGAAACTGGTCACATAAGTTCAGAATGATAGTAAGTGACAGGATAAAAACGAAAACCTAGGGCCTGGAGAGATGATTCAGTAGTTAAGAGCACCAGCTGATCTTTCAGAGGACCCTGGTTAAATTCACAAGACACGGGTAGGGCAGCTAGCTCACAACTGCTTCTAATTCTAGTTCTAGGTGATCTGGCGTCCTCTTCGGGTCTCCTTGAGTAACTGCACTCACATGCACATAAACACACACATCAATCATAAAAATTAATCTTAAAAAAAATCCCCAACTAAAATCTGATCTGAAAGTTCCTTGAATTGAAAGAAAGCGAGAAACAAAATATGCTACCACTAACCAGGGAACTTCATCATTTTTTTTTAAAAAAAAATCTTTAATGTCCTAATTGTCTGTTATGAAAGGTTAGCTAAAAGAAGAGTAATACTGTAGCATGGCTATTGTAGCATATATAGGCTTTTGTGATAGCATAGCTTTAATTATACTGTAAGTAATATTTACTCCTACTCTAAAGCTGCAGCAATAAAACCATAGGATGAGACTCTTTTAAAAATGGAACTCACAGGAGCAGAGTAGACTAGAGGCTTGGAGGGGGTAGAAGAAATCGGTGATGCTGATAAAAAAAAAAAGCTATAATGTTCAATTGTATAAGGTGATAGGTAAGTAGGTAAGTTTTAGTCTATCTAACAGTGACTATAGTTAATAGCAATATTTTTTATTCTTGAAATTTACTAAGAGCATTGACCTCCTCTCCTCTCTCTCTCTCTCTCTCTCTCTCTCTCTCTCTCTCTCTCTCTCACACACACACACACACACACACACACACACACACACGTGCAAATTGTAACCATAAATACATGTGGTGATGGTTGTGATAATTTCATTTATGGCATAATTTCATAAGACAAACACACCAACACTGTATACTTTATATCATTTTTAATTTGTCGACCATATCCTCATTGTTGTAATCGCTTATGTTCTGGCCACATAAGCTGTGAGTGAGAAGAGAACTGTGCAGTATAGAAATGATGCTGTAAACCAGGCGTGGTGGTGCACGCCTTTAATCCCAGCACTCGGGAGGCAGAGGCAGGCGGATTTCTGAGTTCGAGGCCAGCCTGGCCTACAAAGTGAGTTCCAGGACAGCCAGGGCTACACAGAGAAACCCTGTCTCGGAAAAAAAACTACAAAAACAAACAAAAAAAGAAATGATGCTGTAACATGGCATTGAAATGAGCATGTGTGATGAGAGTTGTTCTCCTGTGAAGAGAAAGGATGTGGATCATTCTTTCTCCCCAACAAGTAGAAACCCACTGACATTTCCATCTCTGTGTTTATATAGATTTGTAGGCTGCTTATTTATCAGCACTTCAGTACCAACCATTCATTTATAAATTTGCTCTGTATATTTTAGGAGCCTTGTTGATACTGTCTATGCCTTGAAGGATGAGGTCAAGGAACTGAAGCAGGTAATGCATTACCAAAAGCTATCTTCTCAGATGACAGAATTGCTCTGTTTTCTTTGCCACTGGGAGAGGGTTTCAGGAAGAGCCCAGGAGCAGGTACTAAGGGAGGGTTGCTATTTTCTTTGTGGTATCAGCTGGGTTTTATTTATTTTACCACGTGGCCTTGAATTTCTGAGCCCTTCTATTTAGATATATGCAGCAGAGTCTCAAACTTACATACAACTTTCTTGTTCCCACACATCTTTTAAAAAATGTAAGCAAGCTCAGGTATGGTGGTGCCTGTCTGCAATCCTAGCCATTAAGAAGGTTGAGGTAAGGACATCATGGATTCGTTAGCCTGGTATAGCAAGACCTTGTCATGAAAACAAATAAAGGGAATAATGAAGGAGATATAAAAGAGGAAAGAAGTTAGTAAGGAAAGATGGAAGAGAGAGTTGTCTGTGGTGATTAGTGAATTTATGGGCAGTGTGGTTCTATGTTCCATATGTGATAAGACTGATTGTACCTGTGAGAAGGGGATGCATAGGGAAGAGGGGAGAGTCGAGAGCCTGCAGGAGCACTTGTGGAATGCTTAGCATATCCTGCACGAGGCATGGTCAGTTGCAGAGTTGAAGCTTATGGCATATGATGGCACAGGGCTGGGATTGGAAGAGAAGCTTCTCCCCTGATTATCTGATTTGCTATGGTGGGCAACCTTTCAAGGATCCAGAAGCACTGGAAGAGGTTTTGGGTAATGGGAGAGGTGATACTAAGTTCCCTTTAGAACATAATAAGTTTAAAGTGCTTGTCATCTCTCTAGCTTGACCTGTCCCATTGATATGGCCCTATGGGTCTGGTACTCAGAAGATGAAGCTGGCACCAGACATATTTGGGGAGCCTCTTAGCACACACTTGCACTGAAAGAAAAGTGATCCTGAATGAAAAAGCGTGGAGCAAGTTGTCTGTGCAGCAGGTTCCATTTGCAAGGACATTTGGAGAAAATTGAAGCGTGTAGGAGGCTGCTTACACACAGGCAGAGAACCAAGAGACAGCCTGCTCTCAGAATATGTAGTCAATGTGAAGGATGCCATGAGGAGGAGGGAGAGGAGGACAGGGAGGAAGAGGAAGAGGAAGAGGAGGAGGAGGAACTCTGAGAAGGGCTCCCTTGGGTCAGTGATTAATAACTCTTTTCCCTTCTAGGAGAATAAAAAAATGAAGCAATGTCTGGAAGAAGAACTGAAGTCGAGGAAGGACCTAGAGAAGCTGGTCCGGAAGCTGTTGAAGCAAACAGATGAATGCATTCGATCTGAATCCAGCAGCAAGACCTCGATTCTCCAGTAACCATCACTGTGCAGCAGAGCACAGTGCCTTCAGCACTCGTTAAAGTGGCCAGCTGGATGGTTTCACTGTGCACTTGAGCTTTGTGCTTTGTGGTGTTGGAATGCTCTCTCTTTCTTCCTCTCTCTCTTCCTTTCTCCCTCCCTCCTCTACTGTTTGATCCAGTGTTTGTTGCTTGGTTATCATTTGATTGACACTTGTTTTAACAGGGGAAATAGCCTGATGTGGTGGCCAAAATGGCCCCAATACATTGCTATGCCCAACAGCCCTTTACTACCTAATTCGCTGGAGGCTAAGCTTCTCAGGCTATGTCTAGAGTAGGTGAAAATGAACACCTTTGCCCAGTGACCCAGCTGCCCTTCCCTTGACTATCATATGGCCCCCTTCAGTACTTTAAGAACTTATTGCCCATGTTGTCTGTTGAGATCAAGAACAGTGTAGTGCCCTTATGCCCTCTGTGCTGTTGTCCATTTAAAGTCAGTGTGGTAGGAACTCCAACCATGCACACCAGCACCAAGGCTCTCAGCAAATTGCTTCAGGCAGTCCTCTCTCAGCAGCAGGGCAGAGCAGCTTGATGGAGTGCATATCCCTAGTGTAGTGTAGCTTTACAGCCCAGCCCTCTGCCTCTATGTAAGTTTTCTACCTCCCCGCAACCCCATGCTTTTAGCCAGCCATACAAAGTGGGGTGTAAATGATGATGGATTTGCTTTGCTTATCTCGTCAAACAGTTACTGTGAGCAGTGACTTTACTTTGAATATTCCCATTACAACCTTTTCACCTTTCTAGACAACCTGGGTGAGAAGATATTGTGCCCTCATACACCTTCCATCCCATCTCACCAAGCTCTGGTTTCCGCAGTGAGAAGTTGGACTCATCAATGGCCTCTAGGATGATGAGCCAGATTGTAGACCCTGAGTTCAAGGGCCCCTCCTAGCTGGAGCAGGCTGTCAGTGAAGCTGACTGAAACTAGTTTGCTCAAGTTGTTTATAATGTCAAACCATTGACTTTGTATGTGTCCCAGAAAAGTGACCTGTAAGAAAGCAGATTTCACAGAGAGCCCCAGAAGAACACTGTATACCTAAATTCAATACAAGTCGAAATGGGCTGAGGATGGAGGAGTACAGCTCTCACCTACCTCCTCAGATGACAGGACAACTTGACCAGATGGCAAAATCACAGAATGCCAACCAAAGGCTTACGTGGATATTTGATTGAGGCCTCCAAGCTTGATGAGGATCGCTTTTCTTTTGTGGTATGGAGGTTCTCACGGGTTCCATAACTTCATGGTACAGTGCTATTATCTCATGTTACATGGCCAACATTATAGCACCCACAGGATATGGAGTATTCCTAAAGGCCAACCTCAGACAATCGTATCTTTGTCAGCTTAGAGAGTAAAGGGTTCTAAGAACAATTGTCCTGTTTCTAAGCCCAGATTTCTATGAGACATCTTTCATGTAAAACATTTTTACAAAAGGAATAACAGTAGCAACCTACATGTTCCCATGTGTCCTGTCTGTGCTTGGTCGATAGTTGGCAATCAATGTGCAAAATTTGTCCATAGGAAAAACCACTTTTGTGGTTGCCAAATAATTTAGTTCATTGCTTAAGACATTGAAAGGTCTCATAAAGGATGTGTACATATGCATGTTTGGGGACTTTGCCCTTCTGAGGAGAGGCCCTTGGTACTCTGGATAATGAAACTTGTGCAGTGGGCTGCCCATGCTTACACACTAAATAATATAAAGGAAATGAAGCCATGTTAACCCCACAGTCATGTCTCCATAGTTGTGTTGTTTACAATACTCTGGAAGTAAACTGCTGCCCTTAGGGGCCTTTCAGTTTCCCCTCTGTTATGTCCCTTCTTATAGGAGCTCAGATTTTCTAAACTTGTTTTTATTTTAAAGACTTTTAAAATGGAAATTTTCAATAAACAAGAATAAACAGTGCTTTATAAATAAGATCATGTGTTTTATTTTTTCTTACTGACTGATGTTGAGGAAGGTTATTCTTTAAATGTCATCTTATATTCAGCTGAACAAATATGAATTGTTGGTGACAGCGGTGTGAGCTTTTATTCCATGCATACATCATGGCATCCATGCATGCATTGACTCAAGTATTACAATGTCTGTAGTGAGAACTTTGAAAGTCTTTGCTTTTAGATTTTACTGAAGGGACCCTGATATAGCAGTCTCTTGTGAGGCTATGCAAACACAGAAGTGGATGCTCAACAGCCATCTATTGGATGGAACACAGGACCCCCAATAGAGGAGCTAGAGAAAGTACCCAAGGAGCTGAAGGGGTCTGCAACCTTATAGGTGGAACAACACTATGAACTAACCAGTACCCCCAGCACTCGTGTCTGTAGCTGCATATGTAACAGAGGATGGCCTAGTTGGCCATCAATGGGAAGAAAGACCCTTGGTCTTGCAAACTTTATATGCCCCAGTACAGGGGAACACCAGGGCCAAGAAGTGGGAGTGGGTGGGCAGGGGAGCAGGGTGGGGGGAGGGTATAGGGAACTTTCAGGATAGCATTTGAAATGTAAATAAAGAAAATATCTAATAAAAAAGATAAAAAAGAAAGTCTTTGCTTTTAACTTTTTTGAGATAGACAAATATTAACTATAGTCAGTGTATTGTATGCATACAAATTCTTCCTGTTTTACTGAAACTTTATCCACTTTAATCAAAATACTACCCTTTTACTTTCCCACTCATGCCCGATTAACTTCTATCCCCCCCCCCCCAATGTCTACGAGTTTCTGTTTTTATGTTCTACATGTGAGGAATGAATGAGATCATGCAGCATTCACCTTTCTCTGCTTGGCTTATTTCACCTGGCACAATGCCCTCCAGGTTCATTAATGCTGTTATAAATTAGTTTCTTCTTTTTAAAAGCGGAGTAGCATTCATATATATATATATATATATATATATATATATATATATATATATATGAATTATATATATTATATATAAATTATATATATATCATAATTTTATCCATCGATTGATTCATAGATGATTGATTCATAGATTTTTACTATAATTCCATCAACCTTCTCTCTGTCTGTCTGTCTGTCTGTCTGTCTGTCTCTCTCTCCTCTCTCTCTCTCTCTCTCTCTCTCTCTCTCTCTCTCCAACAAGGTCTCACTGTGTAGTCATGGCTAGCCTGAAACTCACTGTGCATACCAGACCAGACTTTAACTCACAGAGATCTGTCTTCCTCTGGCTCTCCAGTGCTCAGATCAAAGTGCGCTTAACACCTTGACCAGCTTTATTCTAGATCCCGACAAAGTGTCTAGTACTCAATCATTCTGTTTCTTTTAGAAATAGTGAGGAGTGGGTTGAGGTTGGAAATTTTAGCTAGTCCACTCGCATCAGCCTTCCCCCAACCTACCTTTTCCACTTAAGGTTTTATTTCATAGTGTGATCATACCTGTCATGTAGTGAGCAAATGTCACCCACTGGTGACATAGAACTTTCCTTAACTGCACTATCTTTCATCTTCTGACTTCAACTTACAAAGTACTTGAACTATATCTCACAATTTTCCTTCCAACATTAGAAGAGATACATTCATTTTCCTATCCAAGTGCTCCTCCATCTTTGGTATTTTATAAGAGTTTGTCCATCTGTGATATTTTCAGTTGTGATCTCTGGTGTCAGTGGGAAGGATGAAACGTATGAGCTGTGGGCTGGGGGAGACAACTCAGTTGGGGAAGTGCTTGCCGTGAAAGCAGGAGGGTCTAAAGGTTATCACCAGAATCCGTGTCAAAATAGTGCTATGGTGGCTTGCACCTACAGTCCCAGAACTGAAATGGCAAAGACAGGTCGATTCCTGGGGCTTGCTGGCCCAGCAGCCTAGCCTGCTCATTAAGTTCTAGGCTAGGGAGAGACCCTATCTCAAAAACCAAGGTGGGACTGGCAAGATTGCTGAGCGAAGGTGCCTGCCCTGAAAGTTTGATGACTTGAGTTAAATTCCTAGAACACTCATTAAGGTGGAAGAAGAAAACCACCTCCATGAAGTTGTCCTCAATGGTCTCCCTACATGGAATGCTGCATGTGCATGCCCTACCTATCATAAACACATAATAATGAAGTTAAAAAATCCAAAAGGTAGATGAGTCTTGTGCAACAAAACCTGATGTTGACCTACCTATGCCTTTCACATCCCCACTCTCTCATGGACACACACACACACCCACAAACACACACACTCACACACACACACAGACAGACAGACAGAGAGAGACAGAGACAGAAACAGAGACAGAGACAGAAAGAGACAGAAACAGAGACAGACACGGAGACAGAGAGACAGGCACAGAGAGACAGAGACTGACAGAGACAGGGAATTATTTGAGCTAGATACTGTCTATTCTTATCCCCATGTCCCTCCTGAAAACATAAGAGCAAACATACAGTTTGTTAAGTTACAGCAAGGGTTCTGGATACAAAGAGGGTTGGCATACACTTCATTTATGCCAATATTTGGGGTGGAATGGGGAGTATTAATTTAGTCAGTTTTCTGGTGGCCTGGAGGACATTCCCAACATATTCTGGTGTCTGTAGTCCACATTGTGATGTCTCTGCTCAAGCTTTGTGGGTGACACTGCAGTAGTAGCAGTGATAGGCAGTAGTCATAGCAGCAGTTGCCTAACATTTGGGTCACAACTTCCGTGAAATAATTGTAAAGCCATTAATACACCAGAATCCCACTGCCTTTCACTTTTTTGTCCCCACATTTTTGTAGAGACTAAATTAACTCTCTGCCTGAGCTGTGTTACCTGTTCTTTCTTGCTTTGAATAGTTAAATTTAAGTCCCACATATTTAGGCTCATGTAAACCTTGAACAACACTGTCAGGTCTTCCTTGTTGTTATCTCCGTCTTACAGGTGAATAAAAGTACTGAGATATTGAATTATGTGGTACTTCATGGTGGGGGTGTGATTTGAGCCTATATTGTGGCCTACCTCTTGGAATTGAGCTTCACATACCACATTTCTTCTTCTGCCTTTTGTGCCCATTAAACAACCCTTGTGAAATCCACAAGAAGCTCCATTTTGTGTTTATTTTTGCGTTTGCTTGTTTGTTCGTTTGGGACAGAATCTTGTGTACTCCAGGCTGACCTCAGATATACCATGTAGCCCAGAATGACCTTGACTTTTAAATTCTCCTTCCACTGCCCCTGGATTCTTGGATTACACATGTGCATTACTAAGCCAGGTACTATGATATACTAGGTATTAAACCCAGGGCCTCATGTATAATATGCAAACATTATAAATTGAACAACATATTCTAGTCTACCGGTGAACACTTGTCAAATCTAGGGAATTGCTTTTCAGTACCTCAAAGTGGCTTCTCTGTTGTATTCAAACTCTATTCTTTGCAACTGAAGTGGTCTTTTGTTTGTTCATTTTTAAAGGAATATCACTATGTAGCTTAAACTTGTCTGAATAACTCAAGTGTATCTTAAGCTGGTCTTGAACTTGTTAGTTTTCTGCCTCCCTAGTGCTAGAGTTACAGATTTGCAGGTGTGCACGGCTGCACATGGCCCTTTGTGCTCTCTCTCACTCTGTCTTCCCCTTTCTCCCCCTTCCCCCTCCATTTCCTCTCCCTCCCTCACAGAAGTCTGTCTGTCTCCTGCTAGCTTCTGTCCTCTTTGTATTTTTGCTTTCACTTCACTCCACACTCGGTGCTTTCTTCCTTCCACTTCACAGGTAAGGGCTATCAGATGTCGGAGCCACCAAGTGGGATCTACTTTAGGATGCCCCCTTCCCTCACCAATTGCAGTGCAGAATACAGACCGCTGTTCAGGTTCCACAGCGTGCTTCTTTGGTGATGAGCCTGAGAGAGCGGTCTACTGGGACTTTCTGCTGACCTCATCAACCCCATCAACTGTACAAAGAATAATATTCTCACTAGGAGAATTGGAGACAGGATGATCATCATGGATTTGAGCCCTGCAAGGAACACATAGGTCTAGGCCAGCCTGGGCCCTGTGTCAAAAAAAAAAAAAAAAGCTAACTTTTCAGATGTGGACACTGATTGACAGGTTGAACAATTTGTCCATGGTTATAAAACTGGTAAATTGTGAAGCCTGGACTACAACTCTATCTGGCATGCTCCAGAGCTAACCACGATCCTACAAGAGGAGCAGAACAGCAATCATACTCAGCTCTAAGTTCCTTCTTCAAAGAGAGAGCAACTCTCCATATAGGGAATCTGTTCCAATGGCAATGATTGAATACACCACAAAGTATGTTCCCACTGGAAGCCCAGGAGGGCTCTGCTGCTTCCGTTTAAGTGGGGAACTCCTGCTCTGAAAGCATGTCACAGCGGACATGTCACAGCGGACATTTGCATCTTGTGGTTCTCTGCTTCCTACCAAACAGCAAAGACTGCAATATTTTGTACCTTGTTCATTTTCTCTTTGTTTGGAAACAAAACAAAAGCGAGAGTGTATTTCAATTCTTTCTCCCCTACCTTTCCTTGGAATGTAGAAGTGGCCTGGTTATTGAGCCAGTACTATGGGCTAGGGGTTAGGGCTCAGCTGGTACACTGCTTTCCACAGCATGAACAAAGCCTTGGGTTTAATCCCCTAGTACTGAACAAAGCAGGCAAGGTGGCATAGGCTTCTAATTGCAGCATGTGGGAGGGGGAAGCAAGAGGATCCTTGGGCAAGGCAGGTTTCTGCTTTGGTAAGTGGGGTAGAGGAAGATGGCAATTGGTGGAATGAGCATCACAGACAGAAGATGTTGTCCTGTAGGCAGCAAGATCCAAAGTTCCATGTACATGCATTGGATCTGAGGGCCTGAGCCCACTGCTAAGAGGTAGAGGACTTCTAGGGGTCATAAAAATCCAAACTATTACCCAAGTTACTCACTCCTGTCATCCCAGGAGGATGAGAATTGGAAGCAGGAAGATCACCATGGATTCAAGCCCTGAAAAAAACACATAGGTCTAGGCCAGCCTGGGCCCTGTCAAAAAAAAAAAAAAAAAAAAGCTAAAATAAACAAACTACAAACTCCTCCTACCTCAAAAGTATTTCATCAATAACTTGAAAGTGGTTATTAAAGCTGTGCCTCTTGTAAGCAGAGAGACCCTCGGGACTGTAGGGCAGGAGACGGTGAATTGTTAGATTTAGAGGGCTTTGTACTAGCAAGGGGACCTTGTGAGGAAACAAGGTGAGAGGCTGGGGGCTTGGTTGTTTGGAGTGCAAGGTCCAAAAAAAAAAGAAAGAAAGAAAGAAAAGAAAGAAAAAGAAAAAAGAAAGAAAGAAAAGAAAGAAAAAGAAAAAAGAAAAAAGAAAGAAAAGAAAAAGAAAAAGAAAAAAAGAAAGAAAAGAAAAAGGTCTGGGATGGAGCTGTGGGAAGCAGCTCTAGAGGGCAGTAGAGATTCTAGGAGAGGAGAAGGTTGCCTCGAAAATGCAGTGTTTTAGATCCACGCTATTACTTCTGTTTACAATCATTTAACTAATGAATTAATCTAAGGAATCTCAGTGTGCAGGCCTGGCTAGCCTGCACCTCACTAGGTAAAACAGACTGGCCTTGAATTTGCTGCAACTCTTTCATCTCTCTGAAGCTACGTTGGTGCTATCTCAGGTCCTTACTAGAAGTAGAGCTAATTTGGAAGATAACGGCTCCCAAGGAACAAGAATGTAGGCTGAAACACCGGGGTAATGTTCTAAACAAGAAAACATGATTATACAAAGATTTTTTTTTAAATATGTCTGGGGTGTTCTGTTCTTGTTTGTACAGCTATTCCTAGGACATACTGTTTACAAAGTGGTCAGCTCTGAAACTACAACAAAAATGGACTCTGTGGGTTATATTTATGTATTTATGCATAAATATAGTAATACTAATGATCAAAATATATGTATGTAACACTAATAATCAAAGAAAAAGAGACTACTATTAATTTGAGAGTGGACATGGAAGGGGAGGGAGAGGCCTTGGGCATCTGTATATAAGTAGGAAAGGGAAGGGGGAAGTAATGGTATTGTATCTTAAAGTGTATAAAAAGTAAAATAAAATCTATCTCTCCAGGTGAGACACTACTAAACTAGTAACGTCTCAGGCCCATCCTATTCTCCTCACTAACTCAAACAAACTGCATAAGAAAGATTGAGCCACACCAGGGACATCAGTTGTAAGGAAGAAAGAATTATGATACATATGTTGTTACCCTCCCTTTTGACTGAGATAACGCCTTCTTTCAAGAAGACGTAGGATTCTGGCCTTCATAAGGAAGGCCCACACTGTAAGAGCATCATGCCACAATCTACTTGGTCACCATGGCTGCTGCATCACATCCTTTAAGCAACTTATGCGGAGTTTGGTCAGTTGATCCTTTTTCTCCTTTGCAGTTCTGGGCACAAAGGCACAACACACACATTTCTACTGAGTTACCAAATCCACAAACATCACTCTTGCTCATACCAAAAGTCTCTTGTTGGGGAATGTGTGTAGACACACAGGCTTGTCCAGTACAATTTCAGCTTTTTGGTGAGTCTTCACATTACAAGAGCTCTAGATACAGCTGTGTCATCTGTAGGACTGAAGACCAAGGGCAGGAGGAAAGACACTTTCTTCTTTTTATTTCAACATTAGGAATTTTTGGATGAATGTGTTTCTTTTAATCAAAACATTCTACCAGTTAAACTCTTGAGTTTCTTACATTATCATTTCTTACATCACAGTTGGAGGTAGCAAGAAATGACCCCACTGGCTTCAGTAGGCTCAGAGCCCAAAATCACCCTCAGGTTGTTCCCGCTGTTTTCTTCTTGCTTAGAGCACAGCTGTTAGAAAGATTGGCTCCTGGTTCTCATTTAGGGCTCTCTTGCTCTCCAGTCCCCTTCTACCATTCCAGAGCAAGGTGGGAACAGACAATGAAACTGCTTTTCATGGACCAGGCTTCTCTGTCATCTATCAAAGGCCATAGCAGACTTGCAGAGAGAATGGTGTTACCAGTATAGCTTGCTGTATGCTCAGCTTGAGAGCTAAGTTTATGGTAACAGCCTCCCCCCAAAAAGAGTTGGCAAAATTCCTTCCAAATACTTCCTCCTCCTCCCCACAACTTGGATGAGAGCTATACAACAACAATAATGTTAAAGGGTCTTTATTAATCAAAAAATAAATAATAACATAATCATTAAGTTCACTATGGAAACAATGGAGATTTCAGGGAGCTACAACAGATTTCTTTAAATATAGTCATTCCATCAGGAGGAATGGGCAGGCCAAGAGCTGCTGTTTACAGACCCGAGAGTGCTGTAGACAGATACAGGGTAGATAATAAGAGAACCTGCCAATAATAGCCTGACTCTGCGTGCGCGCGCGCGCATGTGCGTGCGTGCGTGCGTGCGTGCGTGCGTGCGTGTGTGTGTGTGTGTGTGTGTGTGTGTGTGTGTGTGTGTGTATGTGTGTGCCTGTGTGTGTGTGAGAGAGAGGGGGGAGGGAGGGAGGGAGGGGGAAGGAGGGAGAGAAAAGGAGGAGAGAGAAGAGACATTAAAATACTGAGTGTTGGGGTATTGGGGGAAGGTGGAGGCAGAGTTTCTCAATTCTCCGTGGGAGACTTTAGAACTTGGCCTACTAGGGCCGCAGGGAGCCCAGGTCAAATATAACAGATTGTGAGCTAAGGCTCACAGTTGCCCTTCTGCATCTTCCCGGGTAAGTCGGGTACACTGTCCATTGAACGACACACCCATAAAACAACAAAACTGTGCTCAGTTAGTTATCTGCTGTTTCATCAGAGCTCTGTCATCTGTGCATTATGGCTTTGTCTTTTCTGGTTGTCTGAATCAGTGGATTTGCTGTTTCAGATTGTAAGTTCTTAGGGAGCAGGGTCCCTTAGGATTTTGCCTGCCCTGTAATTCTCTTATTCCAGCTCTATGTGCCTTTGGGGTACATAATAAATAGTTCTCCATGAGGAGGGTCCTAGGGTTATAAATAGGCAGTTCAACACAGGGCAGGTCCTAACTGATTTGCTGTATAGGGAAGACTGGCAGCATCAGACCTGCTGCAGCCTAGGACAGCGCACTGTTCAGAGTTTGAGTAAGCCAAAAGATGAGAAGCCAACTCGGTGGATCACTTGGCTTGCTTCAGTCACGTTGACAAACAGAGAAGCACCTGCTTGTAATTCAAACACTCCACCCAAGTGAACGGATTGCTCCTCGCAAAGCTCGGAGGAACTGTGGGTATTTGCCGCCCTGAGTAAGATTCTCTCAGATCCACTGCTGGGCTTCAGCCAGAGGCCGACTATGAATGGACGTTGCCTCGAAGGCTCCCGATTAGAGCAGAAGGTGACTTGGGTGTAGACATAGTAGAGTCCTTCTCTTTTAACCGTCAGCTGTTTCCCGTTTTCGAGCATTACCAAATTGCTTTTCATGGTATAATATCCTTTCTTGGCCCACTGTAGAACTGTAAGAAAGAGAGAGAATCGCTGGTGAGTATAAATACAGCATGGCATATATTCTAACAGGAAATGAGGTTTAAGGTCAGATGCCGAATGAATTCTCAACGCACTTTATGGCCCTCAGAGGCACAAGGGATTACAGATACCAAGTTTATATGGACTTCAGAGTTAGTTGTCAGGTTCCAATTTGGGTTTTCTTCAAACTTGGGCACGTCACTTGATCTCCCCAGATTGGAACCTGACACTAACTCTGAATCAACAGAACAGGGACAGTATTACAGCATGTTTCAGAGACCTGAAAAGGTTAAATAAAGTGGCAGGTAACAGCAACATTTCTCCTCCCTTTCCAGTTCTCCTAACCAGTTTGCCCTTGAATTTAAGAAAGTGCAAATGATCAGCCAGGCCTGGTATTGTGCACCTAAAATTCCCAGACAACATTGAGGCAGGAGAATCATGAGTATAAGGTCAATGTCATCCTTGGCCACATACTGACTTTGAGACCTATCGGGGCTAAGCAAGACCCTGTCTCAAAACAACAATAACAACAACAACACAAAAGGGACTGGGGTAGTTGGGCATAAAGGAGATCACTGAGACATGCTGGTACCCAACCTATATGAGAAGACTTGAGTCCCAGGTTCAAGAAAAGCTCCTCGTCCAGGAGACTAGGTGGAGGGTGCTAAGTCAAGTACACCTTCATCTGATCTTTGTGTACCTCTACTACACTTCTCATATGTATACATACATTCACACAGACAGGCACACTCAAACATAAATAAATACATGGTTTTAAAATGAAGCATAAATGACTTCAGATTTATGAATGTTATAAAATTCTTGCTAAATGGGAGTGCAAACCTTTAGCTTATTATGACTGTTACAAAGCTAGAGTTGTCAGTTTACCTAGATTAGCGTCAGCTCAGAGTCAAGACCCCACTTCTTCCTTCTACCTCATGCTGTTGCAAACCTGACCTGCCTCCCACGACCAAGCCTAAAATAGGCAAGGAAGTATGAAAATAAACCATTTGTTCATTTAACTGTGTTTTGATCTCCCATTGTAGTGGGTGCCACCAACTTGAAAGTACTCATATTCTTGTGGCTAGGGCAGAGTCCCCACCAACAGTGTGCCCTTTTCTCTGTCGAGTTGTTGAGTGGGTTCAAAGTGGTGTGTGCACCCAATTTCAAATCTCAGCTTCCACAGCTAGATTTGATGGGGGTGAAGGGTGGGGGGCAGGGGGAAGTAAAAGTATTGATATATTTGCTTTCTTGAGGTATTCGATTATTTTATTGGATGGTCTTACATGTGTTATGGCATAAGATACTATTGATTAAGGCTCCTCTTTTTGCCCAGGAAGGCATTGCACCTGATACATTGCACCCCAAATTCTCTATAAAGGATGTTTGTTTGTGATGTTTTCACTTTTGAACCATTTGATTCAGAAAAAAAAAGGCCAGATTCTTTTTAGTTTAATAGATAGATTACCCACTTATGCTTCTGTTTTCTTTTCTGAGACAGGATCTCACTAGATATCCTTGGCTGGCCTACAACTTGCTATGCAGACCAAGCTAGCTTGGGACTCACAGAGATCTACCTGCCTCTGTCTACTGAATTTATTCCCTTTTGGGGGAAGACAAGATTTTATGGAACCCATATTGGCCTGGACTTCACTTTGTAGTTTTGTATAATCTTTTTGTAGTTTGTATACTCTTTTTGCTTCCTCCCTAGCACTGAGATCATGTGCCACTTGGTTAATTCCTTATTTCATTCTCGTTCTTACTAGGGGATGTAGGTCAAGCTTGTAGCATCATGTCCAGAAAGGAATAAGAAATTTGCGGTGGCAGTGTACTATACTATCTTCCCCATGTTGTCCTATACAGATCTACTGTGATATAGACTGTGACATATTTCACAGGCAGGCAGTACCAGCTCTATGCCTTTTGAAAAATTCAAAATTTTACTAAATATATCCAAGGACCAAAAGATTTGGGTACAGGCGGACAAAGACCAGTAGGAGATGATTCTAGGAGGTTTCTCTATTGTTATATGTAAATGGTTTCTCTGTCACAGCAATATTGTGTTTTCCCATAAACATAATTTTGAGAGAACAGTATATGACAAAAGCAATAGATATTAAAAGAGCAACTGGTATCCATAAAGAATGTTAGATCACTCTCTTGATATCACAGTGAAGGAAGCTAAGTCCTGCATGTTGTTCGGGTATAACATTGCTTAATAATATAACCTTTTTCCATACTAGTTGATTTGATATTCAAAACTACTCTGTGAAGTAGATAAGAAAGGAAACTGCCACAGGATGAATTGGATTTGCCTAAGGTCATTTAGCAAGCAGTTCTTAGCTTTTAAACTCCATTGTTCACAACCGTGAGCCACAATATCATTCATGTGCTTCTGTGTTATAGTCACCAAGGAGCTCATGTCACCTCAAAAACAACACACAACCCAGTATCAGTATCTTCCTTTGTTTCTCTGTCTGTCTCTGTCTCTGTCTCTGTCTCTGTCTCTGTCTCTCTCTCTCTCTCTCTCTCTCTCTCTCTCTCTCTCTCGTTCGTGTGCACGTGCACATGCACATGCACAAACACACACACACGATTTAGAACTTCATTGTAAAGTACTCTGCTGAAGCTTTCTAAGGCTGATCCCATGCGCACGCCTGTATGTACATGGGGAATTTTATGCTAGCATATATACATATTTCCATTCATCTAGAGAGGGGATTCATTTTACAGTACTAGCCATTACAGGGTAGAGCTTTGGGGAAAAAAATAAAGGTTGGATGATGGTAGAATACTTATGGAAATAAAAGCACCAGTGTTGAAAAGACCACAGTATGCCATCTGTTGTTACTTCATTGAAAAATCTAACGTCTCGGCGCCTATTGATCTTTACAAAATGATTTTTACCTTTAATTTCCCTGAGGTCAGCCCCACTGAGCCTGAGGTTAATCATACAGGGATTGACAGATGACAGAAAAGACCTCCTGAGGCCCATTTATACACAGTGAAGAGGTTTTAGAAGGAGAGATGTTCCCAGGGAGGAGGTCACTACCTGCCATCTCTTTTTATACTTGCAAAATAATGGTTCCTCCACCTAGTCATTCATCATTTAGAATCAGCCACTGAGTAAAAGCATAATGAGAACATAGGGACTGTTTCCCACCTCCTTTTGTCCCTCTAAGTCCCATCTGTGCCTTTGAGCTGACTCTGATAACAAAGGACAGTGTATGAAGAGTTATATGGGTAGGTTGGTAAATTGGTCCCTGGAGGAAGAAGAGTGCCCAATGATTAGGCTGAATGGCTTTGGAGTACCTGACATACACATACACACATGCTCACACACTTGGGTAGCTTTCACTCTGAAGTTATGGGACTTACCAGATGCTGCATTGCTGTTGGCTTCACTTACAACATGTGCTGCAACTTGAGGCTCCTCATCACCTGGAGTGAAATCAAAAGCAAACTGTCAGGCCAAAGAAATATATGACAGCTCATGGAATTAAAGGGTCCAGTTCTATGACTGCGTAATAGTGACTGTGCTAGAGTAGTTTATGTTAAAGGAAGAATAGCTGGTCTGGAATCCTTCCCACTGAAGGAAAAGGTGGTTTCTAGTACTTCAAAAACTGAATTGGCCTTTTTCCCGATTGGTATTTAATAGTCTATTCCACTTAACATAAATAGACACAGACTAAAACATTGGTCGTCATTAGAGCTGCCTTGAGTCTCGCTTTTAAGAACAGCTTCCACATACTGGTGTGGTAGTGGACAACACTGTACCTGCGTACTGAGCTAATGATATGATCATGGTATCTGGTTGGGTCAAGTGACTGTCCAGACTTTCAAATCCAGCTCTTTTTCTTATGCAAGAGCCTTGCTTCCAAATTAAAAGTGCCCATCTCCTAAATGTAGAAATTGTGGTTACTTTCTTTCCAGTTATGTGCCCACTGGGTTACTGTCCTCCTACAAAATAGTTATCATTGAAAGATGAATACCAATTTTACCAAATGATGACTTTCTTTTCACTTGGTCCTCTGAAGATGGAGCCAAATTGTGTGTTCCTTTGGATAAATGTATTGGATGTGGGTTTTTTCATATTTACTATCATCAATATTAACAGGAATATATCTTCATCCACATGGCCTTTCTGTTTCACAGAGGCCTGAGAATGTAGCAGTTTAACAAATGTCTTTTATTTTGTTTGCAGGGCTAAGCATTCCCTGTTTCATGTGCCCAATCTAAAGCTTCTTTTCACTCTTAATGCATTTAACAAAATTGGTAAATAGCAACCTACCTCTTTGCATTTCAAAGCTGTTTTCTTTTTTCTCTTCTTTGTTTAATGTTATATCCTAAAAGAAGAATCATTGCAGAAGATCAGTTGACCGATGCTTGTTTTAGGAGTTTGAAAGGTATCATTCATTTGGCGAGTCTCAGTACTGTGTTGTCTGCTTCTGCTGAGGGTTATAATATAGCTTATGATTCAGCCATTAATTCCACCATAGCAATTGGGAATCCCTGGCTCTGACAGATGAGCTGACAGCCCAGAAAACCCAGGGGAGACCCTGGAAGCAAAATCCAGGCCTTATTATCTCCATTACAGTGCTCTCCCTAGATCAGAGGTTGTGACTCTGACCCTTTCTATGACCCTGACCTCCCTGCCTTTTGACAGATATTGATAAATAATGCTGAATGGGGTAATAATTCAACCATTGAAACTGGTATTTGGAATATTATCAAACAAAATTCAAGGCGTAGATCTCTTAGAATAAGGTTTGAAACCTCTTAAGATTTGAATATAATCATGGGAGAGAAATACACACTTTGACTTGGAGTGTGTTTTCTGGGTGGTTATTCTGTATGGCCTATACTTATTTAGAGTAATTAACATTCAGCAGAGACCTTCTAATGCTGGTGATGGTGTTCAGAACACTTAGTTTCTTATTTTTATTTTAGTTTTTCTTTGAAAATTCCATGCACATTGTTTTGTGCTTTTAAGATGGGTTTTCATGAAGCTTGAACTTAGGCTAATCTTGAACTTGTTTTAAAGCTGTAGAAGACCTTGAATTCCTGACCCTCCTGCCTCTACGTCCCAAATGCTGACTGCAGGCATGTACCACAATATCTATTAAATGCAACACTGAAAGATTTCTTTTACTTATAACATGATAGAATGCTGGACATACTTGAAGAAGCTAGCACAGACTTCCTTCGATGGAGCCCGAGAGATGATCAAGGCTGTTGCCGCCATTTTAAGAAGACTGAATCAAAGGCCTTGCGAGTATGAGATCAACTAAGGGCCTGAGGCTTACACAAAGTACAGAAAGTAGAATTCACAGACCTGGTTCAATCTGTTGCATCACTCTCTTCAGAACAGGCAGGGAAAGAAAACAGTGGTGCTTTCAGATCTGATAGTCCTATGCTCCTTGCCAGTCCTGGAACCTAATGTACTGTGGCCTTTCCTTCACATTCCTCACCCCAAGAAGGCATTTGTGTTGTTACTCTTGCCTAATGCAACTATAGGCTCAGCTTGGTTGCCAGCTGTGAGTGAGGGCTTAAAGCACAGAGAGCTCCACAGATCAACTTTCCATTTGAGCTGTGGTGGGGGCACTGTGACAATACAGCAACAGGAAAATGTTTGCGAGCTGACAAGTAAACAAAGGACTCTTTGGTGGCTTTTCAAACACTAGTGTGTGATGATTGAAGTCGAGATACTTTTAGGCTAGGTGGTTGCAGTGGTGTTGGGGCCTGGCCCAGATGAAAACGTGAAATCAGCAAAGTTTGTCTTTTCTGCACCTAGCCTTGACTTTTGTGAACTTTCCCCTACTCACACTCCCAGAGCCTTTTTTCTTTTTCGTGTGGCGTCACTCGTCACTTCAACTAAAAGGGTTTTTAAAGTCAAATTTCAAAAAAAAAAATCTTACATTAATGATTTCTCTCTACATGGAAATTCTACATGGCAGATAAGGTTATAGTGAGCTCTTTAACCTGAAATGGAAATGATTGATGAAGACGCTTCAGAAATTGGTAGACAGATAACCATGAGACTGACCATACTCAACTGGGAGCAAAGGAGATTTTACTATGTAATTACACTGTTTAAAGTGGTGCCTGAGTTTGCCCTAACACGAGCCCTGACCTCCATCTTCCTCCCACAGAGAGACTTCCATGATACTTGTCTCAGAAGTTAAGGTGCTTTCTGTTGTGAAAGCTATTTAAGTGAACGTTGGCTGACCACTTTGTAGAGATGGTAAAAAGACTGAAATTCTAAGAACTGAGAATTACATCAGAGTGTTTCTAGGACCCCAGCAGGCCCTGTGACTTCAAGGTTATTCTGGGCCAGACCATTCATGGTCCAAAGTCTGCTCACATTAGCTGAGAAAATACAAATCTAATCTGGAATTGGTCTGTTGTTGACCTGCAGGACTCAACAGTTCCAAATTGTGTTTCTGAGCGAGAACTCTAGGAAAATGGCGACCTAAATGGGGAGCAGTAGATAGAGGACAATTAACTGATGGGAAAACTTTGAAGTTGAACTTTTTTATAGTTTAGTTAAAGATGGCATTGCTTGGGGCTCCATAGCTGACAGGTAAACAGTAATTCTACATACCCTGACAGGTTAACAGTACACTCCTAGGGCCTTGGCTGATATGCCTTAAAAGTTCACATATATTTATATATATGCATATATATGCCGAAAGACACTTTCCCTTGCTCCTATACTAGGTAGATGATTCTGAAAGCTTTCTACATCTGACCTAAATGAGGATGAAGGGAATTGGAAGGTCACCTGGGAAACCTCTCTGTAACAGAGAAAAAAGGGAAAAACAGAACAAGCCACTTTCACTGTCATTCAAGGAAACTGAAGACTGATCACAGAGAGAAGACCAAAGCTGGTTGTGTCCTTATAGACTCGCAGCCCCTAGGACTCTACATGTAAGCACTGCAGAAACCTAAGACATTTTCCAAAACTCACCAGGTTTGCAAATAAAGTGTTAAGGATTTTATGGAAATCTTAGATTATAGAATGGGGGGATTAATACACAAGGTACAAACAACTGAGCATTGTACAGAACTAAAACAATAAAATCTAGATTAAACTGGACATAGTGCTGCATGCCTGAGGTTAGAAGCAGAAGGATCCGGAGAGCAAGTCTTCAGCTACATACAAGTCTTCTATAAGCTGAAGACTATCCTACGCTACTCAAGAATGTCTCAAAAATTTAAAAAAAAAAAATACATTCTAGTTTAAAATAAAGCCAACGTCAGATTTGAACTGGATTCTGATCCCAGTAAGTGGCCTCGGAATCTTCTTCTTCACAGATTAAACTACACCTTGCTCACCAAATACGAGGATGTAGATTAAGTTCTGAAATAAGGTTTGAAGATGACAATGAAGTGGCTCAGTGGGTAAAGGCCAAGCCTAAGGATATGTGTTCAATCTGCAGGATTCACACAGTGAAAGGAAAGACGCAAGACTCGAAAGTTGTCCTGTGACTTCCATATGTGTCATGAATTTACAAATGAAGTAAGATCTTGAGTTCTTTACTCCGTTATTTGATTACACATTATCTGTACAAAAGAATAAAAACTTTTTTTGTTGTTGCAGTAGTGTGCACATGGCCAACTCAGTTCTCTTCTTCATTTTATGGTAAGGCTTTGTCATTTTTTTTCTTTTTGTATGTCCACATTTCCACACCTACATATCTGTGTGTCCATGTACATATGTGTATGAGTATGTTTATATACAGTACATTTTGATCCTGTGTCACTCTGTAGACCAAGCTGACCTGGAAACCCACAGCAGTCCATCCTTTGACTTTGGCCTCTTGGGCGCCGCGATCGCAGCTATGCCCACTAGCCCTGCTTATACATTAAAGCTTTCCAGGGTCAGAATTCAGTTTGTAGGACTGGGAAATATATGAAAACTTCTCCGTGAAATCTGCCAGGAACTGAGTGCCTTACCTTGACAAGGTCTTCAAATTGCCTTCTCATCTCTTCACAGTTCAGCAAGGATAAAGATCCTTCTCCTTTGTTGCATCTCTTTAGCTTTTTTATGAATACAAAATCCTCATGAAGGTTTACTTCCTCTTCTACCTGTTTTGAAATAATAGACAGGTGAGAAATGTCACAGTAAAGAAGAATGCAGCTAATCACGTCTGCCTCCACATTCACTTCCATGGCACTGACGAGAAGGGGACGTTGACAGTGTAAATGGGGGAATATTAAAAGTTATTATGCTGGATTACCGCTGTTAGGCACTTGCCATTTAACAGCCTAAAAAGCAGGTGATTCAGATGGCATATTTTCTGTGCCTCTGGATAGAAATCACAGCTATTCTAATGACTTTTCATCTCAGTGTACCACAACAGCAGTGTCCTATAGTTGTCATGTTTCCCATCAGCCATAAAGTAGTTTGCTGCCAAGCTAGTTTGCCTGCTTCGTGGGAGTGTTCATGACATGAGGCATTACAAAGGAGCTCATTCACAACATGGATTTATTATTACATCTCTCATTTCTTCCGTACTTGTAGAAATGATTTGCATTTTTAAAGAAATTATCTCTCATCCCCAAAGTGAATGCGATGTTTTCTTTTTTAATATTTGAGCAATTAAATTTATGCGATTAACTTGTGTTGTCAGCTAATTCCATATATTTTCTTGTCTTAAGGGCAGATTCTTATCTTTCAAAACAAGAACCAATACAAGTATAGTGGAACATGTCTGTAATCTCTATATTTGTAGGATGAGGCAGGAGTATTCCTGTGAGTTAAAAGCCAGTTTGGTCTTATCTGGAGAGTTCCAGACCATTCTGAGCTACAGTATGAAACTGTCTCAAAAAGGGGGAAAATCTAAAATTAACCAAATAAAATCAAAACAAAATATAAGGTGGAGTTTGCCCATATCTTTGCCTGTCATTTAAAGTTCACTTAAATATGACAGCACATTTGAGTCTATATGGGTTACAACTTCCCTATTGTCCTTAAGGCCTATATACAGGCATTTGAAAAGCCCACCAGGTCACATATGAATAAACAATCAATACCGATTGTCTCTTTTCTCCTCAGTGAAATCCACTTTGAGTAGGCAAGCAGATTATCTCCACTCTCATTAACTCTCCTTGAATTGATAGAAACTTTATAACCTTCATTTAGGCACTCATCTCAAAAAAAGAACAATCAAAGGTCCCAGAGAGAAGAATGCCACCCATTCTTCGGTGCCTAGCCACTGTCCTCACTTCCAGACTTTTAGGACCAGCTAAGTACTTGATTACTTTTCTCATCATCATCTGTGATTAACATTTCATAACACAGCCCATATGGCCCTCAGTGGATATGAACCAGCACATGGAAACAGGGTAGATCCTGAAGTTACTGTTCTTAACTAGTCTGCCCCCTTCCCAATCATTTTAGCATGGAAAATCCCTCAGTGGAGCACAGAGCAGCTTACAATGGCCATTGGCTTTGAAGAGTTGCATGAATAGCACCCTTCTGACTTTAAAAATCGGCAGATTGGGAGCACAGTTCTTGTCTGTACTCATCCAAAACACAATGGAATTTCAGACCAAATCAATGTTCCTTTCTCTGGATCACTTTTTAAAGTTGTTTTCGTGGGGCTCATTTTTTTTTCTAAGTTGTCTTTGTGGGGGGAAATAGTTCACTTTGTGGAGCAACTTTTGGGAACTAACTAGCATGTACTACATGCCAGGCACAGTCTAGCTCCTCTTCGGGGCTAGAATTATTTGATCTGCGCCATTGGGTGCTATGTCTGCCTCTATTTCCCTGGGACAGAAAAAGAAATGAAAATATGAAGTGACATGTGCAGAATCTCAGCGCAGTTAAGAGCTAAGCTAAGCTTTGAAGCCAGGCTGTCTGATTTCACATTCCAAGATCTTAGTCAGAGGCAAAAATGTAAGGCTGTACTTTCTAGGCAACAAACATTATGCCACACGGCTATCAATCTACTTTCTACTGTTCTTCATCATTTGGGTAGAACTTAACTCAATCTGTCCTAGATCAAAAAGACCCCCCAATTTAGCTAATTAAGGCTCGTAGGTCACCTTACCTTATCCAATCTTCTATGAAGATACACAGCAAAAAGCACAGACCCAATCATCTGGGAGATAAGAAAGATAGTAAGTAAATACATAAAAATCTTCATGCTCGCTGGAAGCCCAGTAGCCACGGATCTGGGGGAAGGTTGGCTGTATGTTTCTATCATGCTGACTGAAAGCTGAAATGGTGTCTTCTGACCAAGAATGTGACAGAGGCAGCATGAGAAGACTGTCAAAGCGGCTGCCTTACTCAGGATTAGTTAAGAGCGCACAATCGTCGCAACCCACACTTCCTGGAAAATGTGCTTCGTAGTCTTCTGTCCCAGCAAAAAAGTTACGTAAAGGGTTTTTCTTTTCTTTTCTTTCCTTTTCTTTTTTTAAATTACACCCATATCATTTGCTTCCAGGCTTTCCCTTTTGTTAGTAAAGAAGAAACGAGTTTCTTCTTCCATACATTCATTCTTGCCTTGAAATGTCAGACTTCTTAAAAGACAATGGCAGTATTTTCCTATTGCTCTCTAAAGTTTGGGGTTCACCAGTTTCAAGGAAAGTGACAAATGAGTCCACTAGTAATAAACTTATCAATTTCAATCTTACTAACATAAATCTGGAATCTGGTATAAAGTTAAAGAACTAGATGTTAGCAAATATAAGGACTGATTTCATGTCCAGTGTGCCCACTTTAATTGCTTCTCAAAACTTTGATTCTTTAATCTCTAAGCTCAATAAACTCTTTCTAGCTTTGCTAGTCAAAACTACATGTCATAAACCAAAAAAGGGGTCCATATTTATTAAATAAGATGTAGCTAGAAAGAGAATTTATGTAAAAACAACAAACAAACAAAAACTTTGGTAAAAAGCAAAGCTAGCTACAGTGTTTGGGAATTCAGACAGAAACTTGGGGAATGAAGCTAAAGGAGAATGATTAGCCTGATTTGGCCACATTCCATGTCTTCACAGTTACAGTCCACTATACTGATATGTGGCTAAGGATAAGAAAACTGAGCTTCAGCTAAGAAACCTGGATTCTAGTCCCTGCTGTACTAATAAATCCCTATGGACCCCCAGTAAGTCACTTTGCCTCTCACTCTTCCCTACACAAAGGGCTTTACCTAACCCTTAGGTTTTGGTGAAGACAGAATAAAGATGCTAAGGAAAAACACTTTGGAGGCATCTCATACAATATATAGTTATCCCTAATTTTTTTAAACAGTTTTCATAGCCTAAGAAATGAGTTTTCCAAATGATTCCTAACTCTCTATATGATGAACAAACTAAACTGAGGCCAAAACACCTCAGGCTGTGACACTGTTTTCAGAAGTATACACGTATGAATGGCCATTGTGATGTCATATCAGATAACCTTCAAACTAAATACAGCTATGGAAATCTCTCTCCCACATCCCAACTTCCTGTATAGAAACTGATAAAATTGCTTTGGTGATTCCTACAAACTTGTTTCAAGAGACAAATAGGAAATATAAACACAGCTCTGCTAGGGATGCTGTCTGTGTAGTTAGCACCTGCTGTCTTCTCCTCCCACGCCTCAGCATCCTGTCCTGGGCCCAAACCTGTGCAGTTTTTCACTACATCTGCTAAGGAGGTGGCTTCAAAGCAAATGATAAACTTTGATCAGTCAAGTCAGAAGCATTGGTTCTTAGACAAGTGATCATAGCTTGGGCTCAAGGCTGCATCCCAGGCCAACTTGACATAATTATAGAAAGTTCAATTTACAAAGGCCTTGTGAAGCTCAGCTTGGCCCAGCCAAGCTCCAGGGAGAGGTTGCTATAGGCGCCTTGGACAGGCAATCAGGGTTTGCTTTTGTGAACTTCAAGAAAGCGTTGTAAAGCCTCCCTGCTCCCACTTTTTCATCTCCAGACTCCTGAAGCCTGCCTTTTGCCCACAACATAACACTGAAACACGTGCTTCGGTTATAGCTTGTGTTGAATGCTTTTTAGCATTTCTCTTTACTGCCTTCTCTCTTATTCTCCTGACCGATTTTTCTACCACCCTCCTGAATACTCTCCACCCTTCAATCCTCTAACACCAAGACCCCTTACTCCATTTCCTTTTCCAAATTTACATAGTATAATTGGTTATGCAAATTGTACAGGTGTCAAGTGTACCACATGATGCTATATGCATTGTAAAAATGGTTGATCATGTTTTAAAGTAGTTATGTTACAGGCTACCTGTGACATGTCCTGCTCAGACATTCCTTATTTGAGTTTCTCTCCTTGTAGCTACTACTACTGGGAATTTATATGGTTTTATTAATACTATATATTCCCCTTGCTCAAGTCACAGGCCACTCATGGATCTAGAGAGTTGTTTCCTCTTAGAATGGTCTGTATTCTTCATTTGATCTTTGTTTGTTCCTCGTATACATCTTTAACTGTAGCATTCGGGAGTCAGAGACAGGTAGATCTCTGTGAGTTCGAGGCCAGCCTGGTCTACACAGTGAGTTCCAGGACAGCCAGGGCTACACAGAGAAACCCTGTCTCGAAAAAACACACAAGCAAAAGCAAATCTTTGATTTTTCTCTTTTTGTTGTTTTCTGTCTTTCTCCCCCCACCCCATTTTCCTCTTTCTTCCTCCCGAAGAGAGAACGTCTGAGCTGGCAACGGTTCTTTTCTATCACAGTGATTGGTCCCACCTAATTGCAGAGGCGAGAGACCTGAGAGTCATTCATGAGCACTTCTTTTGTCTTACTGAGATGGCTGACCAGCTGCAGCAAGCTTCTTTGTCCCCAAGCTTCTTGACTACTGCTACTCTTCACCCTCCTGTCAATGGCCAAACCCAGGCCTCCACCTGCTCCTTGTCTTGCCTTCCTAAACCATAGTACCTCAAATTGTCTCCTTTCTTGCTTGCTTTCCTGCCCTCCACACCATTAGATAAAATTAAAATCTTTTAAGTGACCATATTAACCAATCTGCTTGGAATCAAGACTCAGTTCCAGACTCAAGGAAGTGCAATGACATGTGCCCTGACATGTCAACATGGCTATGTCATGCTGGACTTGTATTTTAAGTCATTCTTTCGATCTCTCTCTCCCCCTCTCTTCCTCTGTCCCTCCCTTTCTCCCCCTTTCTTCCTCTTTCCCTCTCACCCCCTCTTCCTTCTCTTTCCCCTCCCTTCTTCCCTACTCCAGCCTCAAAGGCCTCTTTTTTTTTGCTACACAAGTGCTTTACACTGAACTAAATTACCAGAGCAGCCTCCTCCTCCTCCCCTCCCCCTCCTCCCCCTCTTCCTCCTCCTCCTCCTCCTCTTCCTCTTCCTCCTCTTCCTCCTCCTCCTTCTTCCATGTCCTTTTCAGAATAGTCTTTTCTTCACAATGCAACAATGGCTAGCTTTTCAGTTTCCACACTTTAGCTCTATTCTGATGTCAGATTCTGAGACAAAAGGTCTTCCTGTTGAAATATCCTATACTTATTTTTCTCTAATACTGAGAAGGTTGGCCATTGTGGTAGGCCCCACTAAGAAATCTGCAGCTAAGCCTGTGACAGTGAAGTGTCCTTGTAATCCTAGCAATTGGGAGCCTGTGGGCTGAGTATGGTGAGATTGATATCATCCTGGTCTACATAGACCCCTTCTAAAAATGAACAGGAACTATAGTACCTAAAATAAAAAATAAAACCTTCAATTGCCTATATCCAGAAATTACTCTCAAACTTTGCTCCCAGGAAATACATAGATTTATGGCATGCATGACAGCACTTGGACTGCTAATTGAATGTTGACCACCACTGTTTCAGTTTGTACAAAGTTAGGTCTATGTGAATTGTCTCATTTTTCAGTTATTCTGATACAGACTTTTCTTAAGTCTCCTTTTCTTGTGCCACTCCTTTTTTTTTTGCAAGCTAGTAACTGATCTGTAACCAATAACTATAAAGGGAAAAAGTTCTTTCAGTGTATTTTACTTCAAAAACTTGCTTTGGGCGTGAATATACTTGTGGTTCCACTCTTATATAGATAATCTATAATACAGTCATAATTTCTGCAAGGAAAAATATTTCCAATGTATATGAAAGAGTTAACTATATTGGTATTCTGCTTGTTATATGAAGGGTGTCAAAGAGGCTGTTCTTTTTTTCCTAAATATGCTGGAAGATTATCCACTAGAGGATACATTTTTTTTTGATTTTCAACACAAGAAATGAGCAACTCCCTGCCCACATTTCTTCCCTCGTCTTTCACAAACCGTTGATGCTCATCCCTGCTCATCATGCATATTAATCTAGGTTTGTTTCCCTTCACACACTGTACCTTTCCATACTATTCCCTATGTACAGGCTGGTTCCCTGTCCCTTGACACTAATGTCTGATATGAAATACCCCCTCCCACAACATGCCCACATCTGTGTTTAATTTATCATATTTGCCACATCCTATCATGTTTGATTTGGCTGACATCTCTGTCATTAGCTTCTAGAACAGGATGTTTGTTTTGGTAATTTCAGAGTCCTTGACATCTGAAGAACTGTAAGAAATCAGTTAATATAGCTAAACTGTCTTTTAATGGGATAGAAAGAGAAATTACAAAATGTTTTAAGCTGGAAGAATAACCCTGGGATGAGCTGGGGCTGGGGAAATGGCTCAGTAGTTAAGAACACTGACTGCTCTTACAGTGGATATGGGTTTGATTCCCAGTACCCACATGGTGGCTCACAAGCATCTGTAACTCCAGCTTCAGCGGATCCATTCCTTTTTCTGATCTTCTTGTGTACCAAGCATACATATGGCACATATACATACATGCAGGCAAAATAAAAAAATACTCAAACACACAGAGAGAGAGAGAGAGAGAGAGAGAGAGAGAGAGAGAGAGAGAGAGAGAGAGAGAGAGAGAGAGAATAGGAGGAAGAAGAAGGGGAAGAAGAAAAGGAGAAGGGGGAGGGGAGGAGAAAGAGTACTGGCTATCTTTGCTGGTGATACAAATCAGAATATATTTGTTTTGAAACTTATGCCAGTCCTTTAATTTCTCTTGTGTCTGGACTCAGTTTTATTTGCTTATTTTGATACCTCTTTTCCCATTGTCAGCTTTCCTGAAATGTCTAGTGATCTTTAGTTATTTATCCATATCATTTGTTATAAGTCCAGGTCTTACCATGTAGCCTGAAACTAACTGTGTAGAGCTGCCCCATGAGGGCCAGGACTTGTAAATATGTACCGCCATGCCCTGCTAGTGTTCAGTTCTAATTGGAAACCTGTGTTGATTTTTATGAGTAGATGGCATGGGTTTCCTCTATAATTGTGTTGATCTGTTTCCCCTGAAAACCTCCCTCTGCAGTGAAAGGGTTGGGTGTGGCTTCTGTTTAAGTGTGTGGGGCCTGTCAATAAGCAGGCTTCCCTTTAGGTTGTGTGGGTAGAGAGACAGGAAAACCATGGACCCTCTCCAACTGATATGGTAAGGAGGTGGAGTTTTCTGAAGGTGGGGTTTAGAGGTGTTCAGTCTTGGCTGATTGATGCTGCTTTTCCTCTGGTTTATTCCTCCCATCCTCAATGCTACCTAGGTCCTTTTCCAGACAACTTTAGCCTGAGATGAAGGCTGAAAGCTGATGCTCGCAAAAATGTTGCTAGGGGACTTACTATCAAGTTCTAGAGGGTAGCCAAGAGCAGCAGCAATAGCCTGCAATATTTAGGGTGAAGTTGTGGGACACCAGTGACCAATAATTCCAAAAGAACTAACCCATTCCTGACATGAGGCTTTTTGTTTAGTTCTGTGGTGTCTAGTAGGAGACATTACTGCTCCCTTATAGGGTAACCCATATACATTCTTTTTATGTTTATATTGTAGGAAACTTCTACCATAGTGGTTTGTGACATGATTTTTTTCAGAAGACTTTACTTTTAGTTAGCTCTGTACTCCCTCCTCTATTATGACTTCCCACCCCCACACCATCTAAGCCTTTCTGTTCCAGTATTCTCTCTTCTCTCTATATATCCCTCCAGTCTATATTCCCTCCCTCTTGAATAGCCTATTATTAATTTCCTGACCCCATAGGGTATTTTGAATGAAATACACATATTTAAAGATTCAAAACTAATATCCACAAATGAGAAAAGACATGGGACATTTTTCTTTCTTGGTCTTGGTTACCTTGCCCAGAATGATTGCTTCTGGTTCCATCCATTTCCTGTGAATTTCATAATTCTCACTTTTATTAACAGCTGAATGACATTCTACCATGTAAATGAAACACATTTTCATTATCCGTATATCTGTTGATGGACATCTAGGTTGTTTCCAGTTTCTGGCCATTATGAATAGAGCAACAATGAACATGGATGAGCAAGTATCTTATAGAAAGATGTAGAAACCTTTAAGGATATCCAAGAGAGTGCTATAGCCAGATTACATGTTAAATCTATATCTAGTTTTGAAAGGAACCTTTACATGGATTTCCATAATAGCTACAACACCTTCCACTTTCACTAGCAGTAAATAGGTATTTCCCTTTTCCCACATATATGCCAGCATTTGCTGTTGGCATGACCAAGACCTGTGCAAGCCCAAACCAGATCAAATCCCAACATGGAGATGGGAGGTGGGCACATAGTCCGATCCCTAGCTGAGGAAGCTAATAGCTGCTTGGAGACAGTTTGATTTAATAATGCACTTTGTACTAGGTTGACTACCCTTCAGTGTAAGTTCATATGAACATATGAACATATGAACAAAACAAACTGGACTTGGTGGGTTAAAAAAGGACATGAAGCTGGCTGAGTAGTGAAAAGAAATGGATCCAGGAGGTGATGAGGGAGGAAAGGGAAATACGATTAAAAGGAATTTTATAAAATTCTCAAAGAACTCATTAAAAAGCCAAAAAAATAAAGTTCTATATATTATTTTGTGGATTATGACAATATAATATTCTGAAAATATCTGTCACATTCTAGGAGAATGGAACTTTTGCTGGGTCTCACAGTCAATATTACAAAAACTTAAGTCATTTAAGACCTGTTGTGTGTTTAACTTGCTTTTAAGAGAACAATGTAACAATTGACATCATTTGACATCATTTCCCAAGTAATCAACTTTTATAATCTAAGCTAATGTATAGCTGTGATCTATACATTAAGATTATGTAATAATCTTCTGACTGACATAAATGTATGTGAATATTTTGCTGCTTTTTTGGCAAATATAGATATTAAAATCAACTTCCTAAAATGTCCCATAGATGTTGAAAGCATCCAAGATATCTTGGTTAGTTAGGATCAGCTGGAGCCAGAGACTTAATCCTTGTAAAACTCTGTTAAAGATTTCTGTCAAATATTCCATTCCGTCCCTATGTGGTGCATTTTGTCCTGCTCAATGATACAGAGCAAAGCCCTTTGTTAGGAACAGTCGCACCCCAGCAGAAGACACGGACACAGGGACAAACAGACTCACAAGGAAATTTTCAAGCAGGTACTGATTCAGACTCATGCAACAGATAGAGGACGGGAAACATAGGGAACATGAAGTAGACAATTCAAGTCTGGACTTGTTCTTGGTTAAATGACACCAAGAGGAAGTGGTTGTGTTGTTGTTGTTGTTGGTGGTGGTGGTGGTGGTGGTGTGTGTGTGTGTGTGTGTGTGTGTGTGTGTGTTTATTTATTTATTTATTTATTTATTTATTTATTTAAGTGGAAAAGACATTTAATTTTGAAAATAACATATTTTTATTCGCTTCATAGGGATTGCCACATATACCAACCAAACATAAGAAAGCTAAGTTGCAGAGGCTGTTTGACAGGAATTGTATTTCCTTTTCTTTTATTCTCTTTACTTTTATTTCTTTTTTTCTAATAGTATATTTATGCCATAACAAATAACCCTGTACTTAAGCACTCATTTAAATACTTTTCAGTCATTTTATAAGCCCAAGAAAGCCAAAATTCATGTTTTTCTTAACATTGGACAATCAACCTGTAACCTTAAATCACACCAGAGTCATTAATTTCCACTAGTTAGATCAAAAGAAAAGAAAAGAAAACAAAACATGTATTGTAGTTTACTTTTTTGGGGTTTTTTTTGTTTTTGTTTTTTTTTTTGGTTGGTTTTTTTTGTTTGTTTGGTTTTTTGAGACAGGGTTTCTCTGTGTAGCCCTTGTAGCCCTGGCTGTCCTGGAACTCACTCTGTAAACCAGGCTGGCCTCGAACTAAGAAATCCATCTGCCTCTGACTCCCAAGTGCTGGGATTAAAGATGTGTGCCACCACTGCCCAGCTTGCACGTGTTTTATATATACTTTCTTCAAAGTTCCTTAGCACATTTTAAGCCTCCCACGCAAAATTCTGTATGGCCTTAAGAATTTGGGTTGTTCCAATGAGATTCTCCATGTGGCTCTGAAGCACAAAGAACGATCTTGTGATCTTTGTTTGGTATCTCCATCCAAGATGATGTACTTGCTGGCTACGTTAGCAAGAGGCAATTTCAAAAGTCATACCCTTGAGTCAGTTCACTTAGTTGAATCAATGTTCACTGAGTGCAAACTGTAGCCAAGTGCTGAGCTGGACCTGAGGATATAAACACGAGATGAACTTGAAAGTTAAATCATATGTGACAAATCTTAGAATGTAGTGTTCATCTGTTGCCCTTAGCTTTTATAGCCTGGGACATGTCCCCATCTCCACTCTTCAGAATATCCTGGTTGATTCTATTTACTCCGACATTCCATGGGCCCAGGTGGAGTAAGCTAGGGAAGGACCGGGGATAACCACCTCTAGTATAGACACAGGAAGTTGGGAAGGTAACTTGGAGTGTTGGCCTGGTTTTGGGTATTAGTTTCCATGATGGAACTGGAATCCTCAGTATCAATATACTGTACCAGCTGCCTGCCTCCATCCAAGGTCTCCAAGGTGAGTTTTAATTCATTCATTTTTGGAGGGAGGTTTAAACAAGGTCTCACTATGTAGCTCAGGCCGGCCTCTCACAATTACCTTGTCTCATCCTGAATGTTGAGATTTTTGTCATATGACATGATACCAGCTAGGAATAACTTTATTCTTGGTTCAACTAAAAATATTTAAAACTTTTAGTGTGTCTGTATACATGCCACATCAGGATATGGATGTCAAAGGACAGTTTTGGGGGATTGGTTATATCTTTCCACATGTAGATTCTAGTGGGTAACACTCAGGCCTTCAGACTTGGTGGCCTTTACCTAGTGAGCTATCCTGTCAAACCTCTACTGTATGTAAATTTTTATTATAGAACAGTACTGAGATGCTGAGACAAGAAACAATGGCTACCATTGAGAAGTAAAGTTGTAACGCAAAGGACACATTTTACTTTTTGCTCTATATCCACTGAACAAGTAATTTTACCTTTATGAGAAAGTATTTCTGACAAACTTTATATTGAAGTGAAGGGCACAAGGCATAAGTGAAATGAATTTTCATAAGGTAGACACACTTATTGTGGTCATCATCCAGATTTTAGTCCTATTATCTCAGAAGCACCCTTTCAGCCACCTTCATGTCTCACAGTGATAACTACTATTATGTCCTCTATAACCAAAGACTACTTTTGACTGGCTGAGGGTACCAGCTTTTTATCCTACTAGCATTTGGTATCATCTACATTATTTATTGTAGCCATTCTTATAGCTCTGTAGTATTATCTCATTTTGTCCTTCATTTGTATTTTCTGTTTCACATCTTCATGGAATTTTTCTGAGTATTTTTTAGTTAAGTCTTTAAAAAAGTATTTATAATTTTAATTTTAAAAATATATATGTGTATCTATATGTAGGCATGTGCATATGTGGCTGAAGTGCCCATGAAGAGCAGAAGAAGGGATTAGGATTATAGATGGTTGTGAGCCATCCTACACAGATACGGGAGTAGTTGCACAAGTCCTCTGGAAGAGTAATAGAGCTCTTAATTGCTGAGCCATCTCTCTAACCCTGTCTTTGTCCCTGAACAAGAAGATTATATAAGGCTCTGCTGTGTGCAAGGCATAGCATATGTTCATCAATGTTCTCTTCCTGTCCTTTTTGGAAAGCCTGAAAATAGTGTCACTGAGCGAGGGTGTCCTTGGCGTAGTCTGTGGCCTCTATCTGAGAAAGAATGTGACTTTTCTTTCTCTGTCATTATGAGGAAAAAAAAAAACCCAGAGCAATGTAGTATAGGTAAGATACTATCTCCTGAATAACATACACTTCTCTCCCCTCATGTACAGGAAGATCTTCCTCCAAGGCAAACCTAGAAAAATAAGGTATAACTATAACAGGGCTTTTGGAAGTCATTGGACCTTCTTTTTGTAGGACTCAACATCTACTGTTAGTATATCTGACACAAAGACACTGCCCCCATAGCAGCTTTCTGTATAATTTCAAAAGATACTTCCATTGATGTTTCCTATGGAAAGACCACCAGGCTAGCTAACAATAATGGATATTATGCTGTCAAGTCATTACCCAGCATTCAGCAGGTGCTAGGCTCTCTGATAGGTCTGGAGATCCAAAGTGAAGGCAGAAAGGCCCGCTAGCTATGAAGATACAAATGCAAAGAAAATATTAAGCACAGTGCAGTAGGTAAGCACTGTCCTAGAGAAACGCTAGTGGACGTGTGCTTAAAAGCATGGAAGAGAAATACTTACAAGGTGCATGTGCTCAGGAGCACCAGTGACAAGGAGGAGGAAGAAGTGAGAGGGTAAGGAAGGTTTCCTGAAAGAAAACATCACAGCATCTAGGAACTTTTCTTGTCTAGGAAAGAATGCAGTGGTACTATGGGGTAGCATGTGGAAGGATCAAGAGGCTGAAAGTCAGGAGCACCATCTTCACTTGCTCTAGTATTCTTGGGACAAAAGCAAGAAGTTACCTACATTTTAGCTTGCCTTTTAATTTTTCAATTCACCATGTGTATCAGTCTCAGCCTGCTGTATGCATCTTCCTTTGGGGATTCCAAAACTCCCTTAAGCTATTGTGTAGCTTCTCTATCTAGACATCTTTCTGTCTAGCTTTTCCCTGGCCACCCTGAGTTTCCACTACTCCTTCTTGTCCTCTCTGCATAAGGTTGTCTTCAGCTCTGACCTTTCTGAGTTATGTGGTCCCTTCCTGAGGGCGTTGCTTCTGAAATGTGTTCTCTGCTCCCAAGTCAGCCTCAAGATGTCCTCAAAGGACCCTGTCTTCCCAAGGGGATCCCAATTAGAAGACCTCTAGTTCTACCAGCAGTGTCCTCTAGAGCAAACCCTATGTTTTCTATATAAAAGGGAATAACTGAGGTTCAGAGAAAAGTAGTGACTTACCAAGTCAGATAGCAAAGGAGTTGTGTGGCTAAGACTAGCCTGAGTTGAGTCTCTTGGATTCCATCCTCATGTTCTTGGTCTCAAAACTCAGGGCTTCAGAGCAGCAGCAAACTCCCACCCACTGCTTGCACTGTGCATCCATCTCTCTCAGCACTTCCTGACTGAGCTACTTCATTATTCCCCAGTCCGAAGCCAGTCCGAGCTTCTGACTCAGTCGGCTAAGCAAAGGACATCTAGTCATGTCTTAGATGATTAAAGAAACATTGGAGACAGGAAACTTTTTTTTTCTAGTTGGGTGGGAGGTGTTGATGGTGCAAAAGGAGGTGGAGGCATTCAAATAAATAGTAAGTTTAGAATGACAGATAATTAATCACTCAGCATAAGCTATAGCAGGGCGGGAATCTACAAGGAAGTATTATATTAAAAGATGTACAGTTATTTAGTAGATATATTATGTCAATAAAGTATTTTCACTAGTTTAGAGGGGGTCGGTCAGGATATTGAAAATACCATGGCAAAAATAGGGTATTCCCATGGATCCACTTTTGTAAAAACATGGGAGTACCTCTGAAGTATCTACAAATGGTAGTTAGGAATTATCTTAGTTTTCCCTCCATCTTTGCATCCCTGCCTTTTTTTTTTTTTTTTTTGGTCTACAAGCCAAAGTGCTTTCAGAGCTATGGCGTCATGGGTGCTCTTCAGTGAATGAATGGAGTCAAGAACTTCTCTCAGCTGCACTGCCCCAGAATCCACAGTGCCATATGGGTAATGGTCAGTGTTCAAGGGTTCCTGCTTGAGTACACTCACATCCAACCTAATGGCACTGGTTTGGAGATCGAGGTACTTTCTGACTGAGGAGAGAAGAAAATCCCCATGACCTTTATAGTTACTAGGTTACTAGTGCCTACAGAGCTATCTCTTGAGATGGGATAACCAACTACATGGAAGCATGATTCAATAAGTAGTGGGAGTGACACTGTGAGGTTGAATGTGCCTTCGAACATTCAAATCCATGTGGGACCTGTTTATGTAATCTTATTGAGAAATATTTCTGGCAGTGTTTGATAGTTAAATTAAGATGATGCCATACTAGGGGAGGGAGCCTAATTCAATGGCTGTTATCCTTATTAAAGAGACAAATTTGTACTTGCTCTTAGCTAAAAGTCAAGTTCAAGAAGCAATAAAGAAGGCAATTGAGACTTGGTCTTCCTTTCTGTCTTCCCCTCTCCTCCCTCCCCCCTCTCTTTCCTCTTTCACACACACACACACAAACACACACACACACAAACACACACACACACACACACACACACACACACACGAGAGAGGGGGGAGAGGGAGAAGGAAAGGGAAAGGGAGATGGGGGAAGGGGTTCTCTAAGACCATCAGAAAACACAGATATTTATGATTCATAACAGTAGCAAAATTAAAATTATGAAGTAGCAATGAAAATAATATTATGGTTGGAGGTTACCATAACATGAGGAAATGTATTAAAGGGTCTCAGCATTAGGAAGGTTGAGGACCACTAATCCAGGATGTAAGCTATGTAAAAGCAGCACTTTCTGTCTTTCTTCTTCAGAGTTGTCTTCATTACTTAGAGTAGTCCTGGAATATAGTAAGATCAGCACAGTTTGCTTTAAACCATTCTGTAATTATACTTCAATGAAAGCAAGCTTCTACTGGTTTTGTTCAATGCTGTGGCATTCTGCAGAAGATGGGCAGGGTTGCTGAGGGGTTCTGCCAGTGGTCTTTTTTGTCTGTCTTTTCATTTCCTGACAAGGACATATCTCCAGACAAGAGATAGTTTGGTTCATTCTTCAGTCTACCCTTCCATATAACCTGCAAGAAGGCTTCCATGTTGACAGCGTGTGATGTAGGACAAGCGGTGGCACTAGAAAGGATTTCCTGTGCAAATCACAGCACCCCCCACTGTAATACAGGTCTGAGATGAAGAAAGGAAGGCTCTGTGTGGATGTGCGAGCTTTGTCACCCATGCAGTGATTTCTTTCTGGATCAAAGAAACAGAAAGACAGATGAAGACACAAGTTGGAGGGATACAGCTGGTTGGAATAGTTTAAGAACAAAAACAGTGAAAAAGAATCTGGAATTTAAAAAAGAAATTCAGAAGGAAAGACTGGTGAAATAGATGGGAAGCTTTAAATGGAAAACCAACTGGAAGTAGAAAACAGAGGGCTGCAGGCTGAAGGGTCTTAACTCTAGCTGCCCAGAATTTACGCCAAGCTTACCCTTCTCCAGTTCTCTGTCAAGGGCAATCTCCCCAGGGATTGTCTTCCCTGCTGTGGCCTGGCCTCTAGGTCTCTTTCAAATGTAAATCCTCCTGGAAAACTACCTTGGAAGGGAGGTTTAAGGAGGGTAAAAAGGCTCAACCTATTTTAAGAAAGTTGCCTTTAAAAGGTACCACCATCTTACGCAGAGACTCTTTGGGAGTGAGAGTCAAAGATTTCAGAATAACACACTTTTTTGAATCCAGGTAAGGCCATATCCATTTTGGTAAAGAATGTCTTCCCGACCTGTGGGATGCCCTAAGATAAGAGGAGGCTCTGGGGAGTTTTTCTACTTTTCCAGCAGTGCTTACCGCTGCTACCAGATTTCTCTGCTCACTGTTCTAGTTAATATTTGTCACAGAAATGAAAGATTCATGTTGCTCCACCAAAGTCTCAGACTCAGGAAACAGAAGGTGGTGGACAGAATGAGGCTTATTCACAGTGAACAGTGAAAAAGATAGAGGAACGGTTTTTTTAAAAAAACCACAGATCTCATCTTAGAGGTTGGGGATCCTGTAGGGCCTTTATAAGAGAAAGAAAGAAAGAAAGAAAGAAAGAAAGAAAGAAAGAAAGAAAGAAAGAAAGAAGAAAGAGAGGGGAGAGAGGAAGGAGAGGGAGAAGGGAAGGAGAGAGAAAGAGAGACGTGAGTGAAATATCAGGTAGAAAAATCCCTGATTGGCAAGCCTTTCTCTCCAGAGTAAGGGTCCTATACAAGAATTGTACCTCAGTTCCTGGGGGGCATTTCTTTTGAGATATTTAAGTGTATAAGCTGAGGAAAGGAGACCTTGTAGAGGTCTGTCTGCAGCTTTTATTTATTTATTTAGATTGAGACAACATCTTACTCTATATCCCAGTATGGCCTTTTTTTTTTTTTTTTTTTTTTTTTTTTATTAGACTAGGCAGGTCCTGAACTTACGATTTTTCTGCCCATATCCCCACTGCCCCTGTGCTGGAATGAGCTCTTAAAAATGAGGAACTGATTGAGAAGGGGGAGGTGGAAGAAATTGGTTCTACTAGAAACATCTTCCCTAGAAGTTCGGTGGTCTGTTATCGAGTCATTGTGTATAAATTATGAGTCCTAGCCAGATCTGGTAGACAAACCTGAAATACCAGCACTCCAGAGACTGAGGCAGGGGGACAGCAAATTTGAGGCCACTGCAAGGTACACAGTGAGAATTCGACTCAATTAAAAGAAAACGGAAACCAACTCAAAATGCCAATCTAAACTGTCACTGGAGCGTCTATTGCTAAGAATTAATGCACACTAGTCTTCTAGAGCTTCTATTATAAGTTCCCCCTCCTCTTGCTCCTCCTTTCACTCCATCTTTTTGAGATAGCATCTTACTATGGTAGTCCAAACTAGCCTAGAATTTACAGAAAGGCTTCTCCACCAGTCTCCAAAGAGCTGGGATTACAAGCCTGGGCCACTAGCTTCTTAAGCAAGTCACCTGTCTAAAAATCCGCTCTCCTTTGACAACAGAATGTCTATGTTTGTTCAGTTTAGGGTATGTAAGGATTTTTCCAGTGGTGTGGAATTTGGACATGTCTTTCACAGGCCTGGGGGACAACGCTACTTGCTACCGTTTTAGAGCTAGTGCTTCTGAAACCGGAAATGTGAGCAGGGCTGACTGGGTGCTACTCCTTTCTCTTACTCCTGTACAAAAGAGGAAAGAGTGCACTCGTTAGCAGTGATGTGCCAAACCACAGTAGAGGTTTTGTAAAGAGGAGCATTTGTGGCTTTTGCACAAGTTATTCCTAAACGAAGGCTGAGGACAGCGGATGACACTTTTCAAAGCAGCTCCTGGATTGGTATTTCACTGAAACGAACATCTTTGAGCAAGACCGGAAAGACGAAATCTATGTTTCATGACCTCTGCAGGAAAGAAATAGTTGCACTGTGGAACATTCTAGAGCAGCAGGCTCAAACCATGGCCCCGGAAGAACAGTAGGCCTTTGGGTAGGAGGGGGGTAAAGAGGGAAAATCTAATGCCCAGTATGGTTTCTGATAGTTTTCCACTCTCTCCCCGTCCTTGCTCACCGACAGCCTAGCGTGTGGGCTAGGAAAGCCAGGAAAGGAGAAAATAGAGGAAATAAAGAAAACAAGAAAGCCATCTTCAGGAAGTCCAGAACTTCTTGCGCACTAAAGTTGCCTGCAAAAAGCCTGACTTTATATCAGGCACCCAGCTGTACTGATACTGCACCTGGCTGTCCCAGGCACGGAAACACGGATCTAGGACAAGTCAATGCTGAGTCAGAAACGGTCCAGACTGAGGGAAGGTAGAAATGAGCGCTTTGCTACAGACACATATGGACACGTGATTTTTTGTAGTGAAGAAGCTGCTTTCTGACCAAGATCCCCTGACGGCCTCTCTTTCTACCTTCCCTCATATATACATAAGAAGGGGTTTTCTTGCAATAATTTACCCTCTCCAAGAAGAGATCCAATGGAACTGAACACAATTGACTTCCAGTGTCCTCTTTGAAATTTTATTCACTAGAGCACATTGAATTCAGTGTATGAATGACTGGAGAAAGTCACCATGTTTAGAGGGACTTCATCCTGTCTGTTCTTTGGCTCACATCATTTCCAAAGAGGATTATTTACAAACTATAGTCTGTACATTGGACACATCCATTCCTTTAACAGCTAACAACTGCTGTTTCCTACTCTTGTGAAGGCATTTGAGCCTCAACTGCTCTACCTGTTCCCTTTTGCATTTGCTATTTTGTATGGCTCCTGAAGAAATGCGCAGATGCCCTTTTTTCTCATATTGGTCTGTGTTGTCAGCCTGCTGCAGCAAAGCTTCAGTGAGGAAGGGAAAAATCCTTGGACAACTGTGGTGATCACTAGTAAATAGAGTAAATAGAGAACCAAAGGATGCAAGTAAAGGACTGTGTCTCTCTTGGTTGTAGTTCTTGGGTCTTATATAGCTGAATAACATTTTTATATAGATGTACAGCATAGTATATATGTAATATGAAGGCAGAGGTAATGCTGTCTAGGGGACAAAAGGTCCATCAGAAGGGAGTGAGGGATGAAAATTTAGATGGACTTGAGGGGAAATGCCCTCAATGTACACATATGCATTAGAAAGGCAGTGCTCTTTACTGCATTCCTTGGCCAACTTTAGTCTCCATGGACTACATTAGGAACATTCTTAAGTAGCCAGGTCTCCTAAATAACATCATGCTGAAGGAATTTCATGAATAAGTTATTTCCTTTTCTGCCACAAAGAAGCAATATACAGAAATTGTCTATTGTATCTGTATAATTTCTCTGTAAAGTAACTTAGCTTTCAAGAATAAACTCTAATGAACAAGCAGATAAGTTGTCACACCAGGATATCTCTGTGCAAAACAGAAACCTCATGTGCAATGTCTCAGACAGAGTGCTTTCATTTGCATAAAGGATGCCAAAATAGCTGGGCATGCTGGCACATGATGGATTTTCTAAACTCATTTATTCTTTCACAATTTCATGTATACATATAAATCAATGTAGACATATGATACTCCTGGTCAAAATTGGATCCATCATTGTCTCTTATAACCACCCCATGAATTTTTTTCATACTCTCAAGGAACAGGTAATGTTAATACTTCTAAATGTTCCAGAACAGATGAAGAAAGAAGAGGAGGAGGAAGAAGAGGATGACGAGAGAAAGTATCTTAGTTTTTCTTTCTTGGATCTGTCATTTTCCTCTCTCTCTCTCTCTCTCTCTCTCTCTCTCTCTCTCTCTCTCTCTCTCTCTCTCTCNCTCTCTCTCCCTCTCTCTCTCTCTCCCTCCCTCCCTCTCTCCCTCCCTCCCTCCCTCCCTCTCCTCTCCCATCTCTTGTTTTGAGATAGGGTTTCTCTGTGTAGCCCTACCTGTCCTGGAACTTACTCTGTAGATCAGACTGCCCTCAAACTCGAGAGATCTGTCTGTCTCTGCTTTTCAACTGTCTTTTTTGTTCTCTCTTTTTTTTCTTTCTCTCTCCATCTTTCCCTCGATCCCTCCATTCCTCAGCATCTCCCTCCCAAAGCAAGGATAACAAATTAAAAAAAATCTAACAACAGGTATAAAATGAAGCTCCCAGTCAGTCTCACACATAAATATATACTGGAAATCACCTTGCAAAATATTAATGCTATGAATCTGGCAGCACAGGATGCTCCTACAAGAAGAGAAAACAAGAGTTCTTTGGAGTGTCAGTTGTGTTGGATGGTGTTTTGCTGGGGCAAACATGTGAATCAGTGTTTTCCTGAAGCAGACACAGGTGAAAGGCTAAGACAGACTCATGAAGGAACATTTTGCTGGAGCAGACACAGGAGAAATAATGTTCTGCTAAGCAAGCACGTGAAAGGACACATGATGAGGGTTTCTTTGTTAATGACGCGCATGTATTGGTCTGCCTTACACTGCATAGTTGAGCTTCATTTGTCAGCATTCCATAGAGAGAAACGCACCAAAACACTCCTAGTGATGTGCTACAGTTTCTTGCTGCTTTTGTGGACTCAGGCTGTTTGGCAAAGTAATGTCAGCTGAGATAGACACATGTGCTGAGGCAAGATACATGCTGAGGCAAGACCTGTGGAGCATACGGGACTTTACTTTATATATATATACATATAAAATTTGATGGACAGTGACAGGGGCTGAGCTAGGCTTGCTTATAGAGACAGCTGTACAATGCTTGTTGGTTTTACAGCTTGGCTAATCAATAATCTTCCCCGAGAGAGGCACAGCAGAGAGCCTCTCCTGGTGTTCCTGTTGGTACCTCCTGCTAGCTGAGGCCTGACTGTCTCTGCTGGGTAGTGCCACCACTGTTCTTTGTATCAAGATCTACCAAACTGGACTGCTGGTGTATCTGTGAAGTGCTTAGGAGTGGATCAAGCTACTGCCGCTGACCTGTGAACTGAACTGTAGATTTCCAGACAACACAGATGGGAGGTACTCCAAAGAACCTTTATAAACAGATCCACTTCCCCTGTATCTTATTTTTTTCATTACTTCTGGTGGGTGGTGGGCTATGAGAGAGGTTAAAGCATTTAAGAACCATTATTAAAAATAAGATTTAAAAATATTAAAGTCATAACTACACCTGCAGAAAGATAGACCATTTGAGTCATTCCAGAATGGCTTAATATTTAAAAATCTATTAATTGAATTCATCCAACTAGCAGAGTAAAGAAAAAAGCATTATTGTGATAAATGCTGACAAAGCTTAACAGTGAACACCAATTTCGGATGACGTTTTCAGAACACATGCAATGTTCATCATTTCTAAAACAATCTTACTATTTTTACATATCGGAAAGTCTCACTATTTGTCCCCTTACTTCCATTCATATTGTTCTTTCCCCCTTTATCTTTCTGAGACAAAGGCCTCATATTTCTTGTACTGGCTTCAAACTCATTATGTAGCCTAAGATAACTGTGAATCCCTGATCGTCCTGACTCTGCCTTCCAAGTCGTTGAATTACACCATGCCCAGTTGATAAGATTCTGGGGAATGAACTCATGAATGCTAAGCAGGTAGTCTACCAATTGAGCTACAGTATGCCTAGCCTTTCAATCCATATTTTCAATGGGGACAATAATATATACTTCTCGGTATTGTAAGGTATGCTGGTTGGTTGATTTTTGTTCCTTTCTTTTTCATCTTAACACAAACTAGGGTCAAGTGGGAGGAGGGCATCTCAATTGAGAAAATACTTGCATCAGACTGACCTATGGGCAAGTCTCTGGCAGCAAATTAATGATCTACATGAGAGGGTACAGTCCACTGTGGGATGCCACCTTTAGGCAGGTGGTCCTGGGTATAAGATAGCAAGCTAAGAACATTATGGGGGCCAAGTAATATTCCTTCCTGCTCTTGTTCTCTGCTTCAGTTACTGCTTTCAGATACCTGCCTTGAGTTCCTGCCCTGACTTCCCTCAGTGATGGAGTGTGACCTGGGAGTTGTAAGATAAAGTAAAGCATTTCCTCTCCTATATTGGTTTTAGTCTATGTTTAATCACATTAGTAGAAATCAAACTATGCAGATTCAATAATAATCTGTAGAAAGTGCTGCCACCCAACTCCCTTTCTACTTTCTACTCTTGCCCAGGTACTATTCTCTAACCCTGCTGAGCACACTGAGAGAGGTGATAGACTCTCGTTTCCTTGATTTCCCATTTTCTTTCCATTTTACCAATGACTATAGAGTAATTTTACCACTGCTCTGGCTTGTTTATTCATATACGGTCCTATCAACCTAGCAACACACTTCCTGATGAGTAAGATATTGGGCCCCCATCATGCTAACTCCTGGATCCCCTTAATGTGTCATTATACTAATTGGCTTCATTCACTGTAATAATTTAATGGGTCCTGGCCCTATTTTCACACTAGAGTCACTTTAGAAAGTTTCCTCAGATTACCTTAGTGGACAAATAAAACTGTAAAGTCATGTAGTTGTCATTTGACACCAGTTAGAAAAACTGCTAGCTTCCACAGTTTGAATGGTGTGCTGTAACTCCTGTTGATACTTAATCTTCATTGTGAGGTATTGAAAAGCTTGAACTTTCATCTCAGGATGGTACTTGGAGGTGGGATATTTGAGGAATAGTTAAAGTTCCATGAAGCCATAGGGTAGAGGCCTAACTTAATGGGACTGTGGTAATATAAGAAATGGAGAGTCTGATGAGGTGCTCCATTGTAGAAAATATTTAACCTCAATCCTGGGCTTCTACCTTGCCTTTGATCATTCATTTCCCAGATAATAAAAGACACAGAACTTTTATTATTTACAATAAGCTTTAATCTGCACTAGAGCTGGGTAGATATTTACCCTCTATGCTATTAAATCTAATTTCCTCTTGATAACCTCAAGTTATTACTTACTATGTTCCATCTGGGCAGCTCTTAACTCCAATTGGCCAGTCCTCAGGGCCACACTTTCTTGACTCCTAACTCATGGCATCTTTCTTCTCTCTTTACTCTCTTCTCCCCACCCCTGCCACCCTACCCTCCCCCGCCATGGCTCTCCTCCAACCACAAGGCCAGGTACACCAAGTCCCATCTATCTCAATCCTGCAGTATGTATATACATATATATGTTATATGTAATTCTAGGTAAACAATATGATTCTGCATGTTTTTTCAAATACCCTTGGTGTATTTATTCTTCCTCTTTCTTTCTCTCACCCTCTCACCTCCACATTTATAGCCTCCTAATTTTTTCATTTCCCCTTTCAGAGTACCCGTGTTCTGCTTCAGAAATGCACCTATGAGCTCTCAACAATACAGTTGCCTAAGCAAAGCCAATATAGTGACACCACCAGTTGTCATGTCAATGTGGGCAAGGAAACATTCACGTGGTCCCACCCCTAGATGGAGAGCTGCAGGTGAGATGGGGAGAATCAGTTTCCTCTAGGGACAAACTCCCACAGAGATTGTCCAATCCTAAGTGGCCATTCTTGTATATGTGCTCATGTGAACAAACCGACATGGTCTCAGTAGGTTATATACTCATGGGTGTACACACACACACACACACACATTCATGTAACAATCACAAGTGGGGAAGAGAGCATGAATTCTGGAGGAGGACCTGGGAGGAATTGGAGGTGAAGGGGCAGGAGTGATGTAGATTCAATGTTCTTGTATGAGTTTTTAAAAACGTATTTTATTTTTAAGGAAAGTTACTTTGCACATGTCTGTTTTGGTTCACAGAAGACTTACCATTATGCTAAAATAAGAGCAGAGGAAGCCTTTCGAATTTCCTGAGAAGTCATACAACTTACTCTTGGCTGAGAATCCAGGCTGAAAGTCTTCTGTGATGCTTATCACGTCACCTAGGTCAGCTGAGGAGTTTCTTGGCACCTGTGTTGATTTGGGCTCTCTCTCTCTCTCTCTCTCTCTCTCTCTCTCTCTCTCTCTCTCTCTCTCTCACCACAGGGTCTCCACACACCCATCTCTAGCTCCTGGAAAATACTCAGAACCTAACACCTGGGCACCATGTGATCTCCACTGTTTATGAAGAGATCAAGGGCATCCTGGGTGAGGGAAGTGAAGGGCTGAAGAAACGGCATCTAAAGCTGAATGTAAGGACTTAAGAAGATGACTAGAAGACCTCACTTCGACGGTGGTGGTGGTGTTATCTCTTTTGTTTTTTGTTTTTGTCTCATTTTATTTATTTTTACTTTTTATTTTTGATTTTTGGCTTGGATGTATGAAATACCGGAGTAGTTATTTTCTTTAACAAATATCATTCTATTGTTCTAACATTCATTAGCTCCATTCTCCTTCTAGTGGACATGGTCCTGTTCTGAGACATGAATCAGAATGGATTTAGTCAGTATTTTTTCTGGTACCTATATTGACATATAATTTCCACACTATAGGATTCACTCATTTAAAGTATAGACTTCAAAAATCCTTGCCACATGCATAGTTGTGTAACCATGGTTATCACCTAATTCCAGAACATTTCTCATCAACCCCAAAAGAAACCATGCCCCACTCTATCAGGCTCATCTCATTTCTTTCCCATATACCATTCAGTTTTGATTGCAGCAAGATTTCTGTTCCCCAAATTTTCCCAGCCTAGTGACACACCTCTAAGGGAGGAGATCTGAAGACTTGTGTGAAGTTCTGTGTGCATTCTTGGTCAGCTGTCTGATGGTACAGACCTCTCCTTCAGCATCTCCATTTATTAGACTTAAAATGAGGGAGTTTGGACCATCAGAGGATTCTTTGTTATTCTTGTACTCCACCCACAAAGCACTCTGTAAACAAGGCACAAATTTAATTCAACAACCCACCCCCTCGCTCACCCTCGTGTATGTGTGTGTGTGTGTGTGTGTGTGTGTGTGTGTGTGTGTGTTTGAGCATACCTGTGCATATGTGTGTATAGGCCAGAATGTGATGTTGGGTGTTTTCTTGACTCCTTTTTCAAGTGTTGAGCTTGCTATTTTTGCTAGACTGGCTATCCAGCAAGCTCCACAGATCGCCTGGCTATCTCCAGCCCTTTCTTCCCTGCCTGTCCCTCAGCATAGGGTTACAGAGTATGCCGCCATGGGGGACTTTTATGTGATTGCCTGGGATCTGAGGACAGGTCCTGGGGCTTTCACAACACTTTATCTTCTTAATAATCCTTCCAGTCCTCAGTCCTCAGCCCACAGCCCAGCACTCTTATCCCTTCTCAACATGCTTTGACCTGTTCTCCTTATCTGCAATGCTTCCCACCCATTTAGAACCAACCTTAGCTGTTCCTCCTCCAGGAATCCCTATGTAGTTCCCTATTTTCTCTAAACTCTTCTGGCAACCACACAACTTGGACCTTCCTTATATAGAGGAAATCTGTGTTTCTTGTAGATGGTTTTAGAGCCACACCCTGCAATGCCATTTATTCTTTCTCTATTCATTGCCTCATCTTACTGTTTTCATACTCTTTCCTGTTTGACCTCTGATGCAAAATACCACAGCACTTCCCAGTGTGGATGAGAAGTGGTAAGGAAACAGTACGGGACTCACAGGGTTCCAGCACTCATGCTATTTATTCCCAGTCCAGGCTCCTACCTAAGAAGCTATTTATCATTGCAGCTCCAGCCACAATGGGAAAACTAGGAAGAGTCAAGTTACTTGGTCAAGCTCATATGTAACACAGAGAAAAATTCCACGTGTGTCTGGTTTGTGTGCCTTTGACCTTCACACTATGAAGGCTCTTTTCGCAGTAGGTGATACTGAGCTGTGATGAGTTCAGGTTTCTCCTGTAACAGGTCTGTGGGTGTTAAGGCTGCCTTCCTGCATCTCAGCAGAGAAATAGTCACCTCAAAGGGGCCAAAGTTCAGTTAAGAGCTCATTTTCAATTAGCCAGAGATTTCTCTCTCTCAAATCGTTCTTAAAGTTATACAAGTACTTTCGGAAAAAGCTCCACATTCAAGAGTGCTTCGCCAATGCTAGTTGGTGCTCTGAGTTTCTGATTCGAAAAGTGATAAGCACTCATTGTGGGAAGCTTTAAAATGAAGAAAAACAGAGAGAAGGAAGCAAACGGACCACAGTGCACAGATAAACACTGATAACAGTTTGGAGTGTTTCCTTCTAGACTCAGTAGTTTGCTTGCTCCCTCTCTGTCAAGAAATAAATAAATAAATAAATAAATAGATAAATAAATTCATCCTACCTCACTGAAATGGAAGCCAGAATATGTGTGGCTAGTGTATTGTCCTGTTTAACATTAATGTTTTAGGCTGGCATATACAATAATAAAGTATAAAATAATAAAATAATGGGTTTTACTCTGGCATCTTTAGATGTTTTTGTCAATATACATTCCTTCTTTATCCTTGAACTAGGCTTATCTTTGAATAGTCGTCTATTTGCTTCCAGATTTGTCCCTATCAGAATCTGATTATTTTTTGCAAATGACTAAGTCAGTCTCTTTTTTTGTTGTTGTTTGTTTTTTGTTTTTCAAGATAGGGTTTCTCTGTGTAGCCCTGGCTGTCCTGTCCTGGAACTAACCCTGTAGACCAGGCTGGCCTAGAACTCAGAAATTCACCTGCCTCTGCCTCCCAAGTGCTGGGATTAAAGGTGTGCTCCACCATGCCCGGCTCGACTAAGTCAATCTTAAGACTGTTTTTCCAGAAGCCTTTTCTAGAACCCTCAAATATGAAGAAGCCTAATAGGTGAAAGTAAAGGGCTCCAAAACTCCAGAGAGCTTTGCAAAAAGTTTTCTGGTAGCCAAGGAATTCTCTTGCATTCATGTAGCACTTAATTCTGTAGCACCAGGCTCCAATACCTCACTGTCTCTTGTATCCATAAATAACTTATGAATTGCAAAAGCAGGAGGTATTAAGATGCTGCCAGTGCTCTGTATTGTTTTTTTCTCATTTTTCAACAAACAATACCTTTGAGATTTTTTTTTTATAATGAACTGAAGATCCCCATAAAACCATCCTTGTGGATCCGGCAATGCATTTGGTGTCCTCTGGGGAGCAGGACACATCCAAGCAGACGATTTTAGCTGTGTGTCATTCTTTGCCCAGGAAATACAGGCACCATCATGTACCCAGCACACCCTTTGCTGAAGGCAGGTTTTGTTCCTCTCACAGGAAAATGGACTGCACTGTATTCTCCACTGAAAGGGAGAGAAGGATGGAGGCTGATGGTTGTGGAAGTGACTCAGAGGCTTTCTGGGCATAGTCACCCAGAGGCCAGGCCTAGGTAAGACCTTCTCCTAGGCAACCGTTCTAAGGTGAAAAATTGTTCACCCCGTGGAGAATCTCAGTTTCTGGAAGATTGGGTTAGGCTAGAGGAAAAATCAGCTCATGCTTTCAACCTTAATTTTACAATAACTGCACACAGAAAGCTTTCTTTCACATAAAATTGTGAAAATGGCTAGAAAGAAATTAATGCCATTGCCAAACAAAGAAAGAGAAAGGGAATATAATAATAGCTCAGAAAAAATTAAAACACAGCTATTTGTCACATTGCCTTTTCTGCTTCATATAAGCTTCTCATGGTTGTAATTATAGACTTATATAATGTTTGTATCCTGCTTCATTTCTGTAGGCTTTCCTAGGAAGAATCTTACTAGGTAAGAAAATATTGCTCCATATTTTCATTTTAGGTTTAATTTATTATCTTACATATGTATTATATGTGTATTATGTACATGTGTATGTAAGCATGCACTTGCTGTGGCACACATGAGGAAGTCAGAGGACAACTTTTGGGGTCAATTTCCTCTTCCTACCATCTACCATTGGATTTTGAGGGTTAACTTCAAGTTACCAGACTAGTGTGGCAAGCACTAGCCACTAAACAATCTCCCTGGCTCAAGGAATGTTTTCTTTTAATGTAACCTTGTAGGTTGCTTCCTTGTTTTGTTTTTTTTAAATTTTTTTTTGGTTGTTTTTCGAGACAGGGTTTCTCTGTGTAGCCCTGGTTGTCTTAGAACTCACTCTGTAGACCAGGCTGGCCTCGAACTCAGAAATCAGCTTGCATCTGCCTCCCAAGTGCTGGGATTAAAGGCATGTGCCACCACACCCGGCTTGTTTTTTCCTATTTCTTGGCATTAGGCACAGGGTTAAGACATTTAACACATGGTTGTTCACTCAATAGGAATTTATTACTTTTTGAAAAAAAAACCCAGTCAAATCTTTTGGGTGGTTTCAGAGCCACACCCTGCAATGCCATTTATTCTTTCTCTATTCATTGCCTCATCTTACTGTTTTCATACTCTTTCCTGTTTGGCCTCTGATGCAAAAATACTACAGCACTTCCCAGTGTGGATGAGAAGTGGTAAGGAAACAGTATGGGACTCACAGGGTTCCAGCACTCATACTATTCCCAGTCCAGGCTATGACCTTAGACACTGTGTGTCATTGTAGCTCCAACAACGTGTAGAATAATGGAAGAATCACATAATTTGGTCAAGCTCATATATAACACAGAGGAAAAAAAGTTGTATGTATCTGATTCCTTTGTTTGTGCCTTTAACCTTCACACCATGAAGGCTCTTCCTATAGCAGGAGGTACAGAGCTATGACAAGTCCAGATTCCTCCTGTAACAGACGAGTGGTGGGCCTGAAACAGAGCTCCAAGAAAGATGTGTATACTCCTTGAGTTACGTTGGAATCTGTGAGCAGCATCACATTGAGGTCTGCCTTAACAGTCCATAAGTAGTGGAATCCACACCAGTGCAATCGAGTGAGCTTTTGGTGATCTGTGTCTGTCACCTTCAAACTCAGATTTTGTATTGGAACCTATGAACTACTCCTAACAGAAGTGCTATCTCAGTGGCCTTGATGTGGGGGTAGTATTGTGGAACCCTCCCTCACACCCCTTTAATCTTGGTTGGTTTGCTGGAGAGTGTGCTCTGGTGGGTTAACACCTCACCCCCATGGTAACCAAATGAGAAGATTCTAGCATCTTGGAGGGCACCAAACACTAAGGTGAGAAACATAACCTTCCAACATGAGAGATTCTCATCTAGGGGATCTAGCATTTCAGAATGGGATATAACTAGAGACCAACAAATGCTTATGAGTTTCTGAAACCTAGAATTCCCATTGGTTAGTTGGCATAGGCATCACCCTCCCAAATCATTGCCTCATGAGCTTTTACTTCTCAGGATCCTCATTAGCATAGCACACTCCAGGAGGAAGATGTGTCCTTGTACCAGGAAATCTTCACAACAAGTAAAGTTCACAAAAGAAAACTACTAGCACTAATATGTTCTCATATGTAAAGATCCATTTAAACATCATTTGAGAACTTTTAGTCTGCTAATTTATGTCCTGACTTCCAAGCAGTATATCAACTCTCAAAACACTTATCTTCGGAGTTTGTATTTTTTTTTAAAATGGGTTTTACACAAGTATGTATGTGTGGTGCGTGTGTGTGTGTGTGTGTGTGTGTGTGTGTGTATTTGGTGTATATGTATATGTTCAGATGTGAGAGTGCACATGTGTGTGTTAGTATATGGGAGTCCAAGGTTGACCTTGGAAGGTCATTCTCAATAGCTCTCCATCATATTCATTGAGGCATGGTCTCTCAATTGAACCCAAAACATCCCAACTGGCTAGTCTAGCTAGCACAGCTTGTCCCAGGGATCTCTGCTTTTATCTCCTGAGTCCTGAGTTTACAAATGACCACTATTCCCATGCGGTGTTTATGTACATTCCAAAGATCTGAACTCTAATCCTCAGGCTTGAAAGGTCTCATAAGTGGTGAGATACTAAAGATCACACTTACAAGAAAAGAGGTTCAAGATGCAAATAAATAGGAATGGTGACTTGATATCACTAAGTCATCTCCAAGTCCCACATATAGGACTCTTTCATTTCTCTTAGTTTTCCTAGCTAACACGGCAGTATGTTTTTATACTGCAACCAAGAACATATCTTTGTGAGTGAATTATTGACTTTGTTCAACAATATCTTGGATCGTTTGAAATGAGTACCTTATAATGAGATATCAACTCAGGTACTAGAATGTGGGTATTGGCTTATCCTCTGAAAATCAAAGTTTACATTTCAATTTTGAACAGTAGAAAGATTGTGGAAAATGTGGGAGAGAAGAGCTCAGTGAAGTCTGAAGTGCCATTCCCTGCCATTTGTGAGAAAGAATCTTTCATACTCTTACAGTCTCCTGGAAGAATGGTTTCTGGGCACTTCCCTCCTAAATGATGCAAATTCCAAAAGAACAACTTCCAATCTTACTGACCTACCTTGCATCCTCAGTAAGTCCTTGTCCACACAACCATTAGACTTCCTCTAATTGGCCTGACTCAAATGGAGACTAAGTTTGTGGTTGGAAATGTTGTGACATTACCAAGAAAGTTCAGTTAGCACTAGGACTCTTCTCAGACTCCTGTTTGCAAACCCAAGGAAATAACTTTAGCAGGAAAGGCCATATACTAATATGCAAAGCTATTATGTGTGTCTTGTTAGGAATTGAAGACCTAAAAGCTTACACCCCCTCCTATCCTTTGTCAAAGGGACCAGTTCAAGGAAATTTTTAGTGAGACTACCTACAGATCATTTATGTTCAAGAAGGACAAACAAGTTCTGGAAAATCAAAAGCCAGGCAATATCAAGAAATTGTTAAGCTAGCAGTTTCAAAATTATTCCCCACCTAACCTTTGTTTTCATTTTTCTCCTTGCTGCAGAGCATCTTTTGCTGGAAGTAGAAGTATGGCTTTATATAACTAGAAATCGAGCAACAAATGGTAAGAAGGCAGACATGAAAGTGATATTATGTGTAAACAGATGGTAAGAATACTGGAAATGGATCAGTACAACACAGATTCATGAAACGGTAACTTGACAGTGGTCTCAGAGCATATTACAATGCAGATTCCAAGAACACAACAGAAGACATTCTGACCCAGTGGATATGGGATTGGATTCTAGATGAGAATAAAGCTTATTAACTTTATACAGTCTTTAAAAGGCATCTGAAGAGGTTATATAATTTGCTTAAAGGACTGTAATGATAACTTTCTGAAGGCTTAGATTCTCAGCCCTGAGACTTTTCCTCTGTGTGTGGGGGTCTTAGAATGAGTTATTTTCTTTTGGGTTCCCGGAGTCTAAGCTAATGGTCAAGTCAGGCTTCGGTTAAAGGGGACCAGAACGTTTGTTCACCACAAGTTTCAGAGTGACTCAACTATGCTAGGATGGGTGGAGCATCCCACAAAATATATATAGCCCCCTTAATTTCATTGTTACTCACAAACGGACTGAACTGCAGATGTTCTCATTTCAGAATAGTGCTAGGCTATGAGCATAAATTGTCATTACTGTTGGCTCTACCAGTTGGCCCTTTGATATATGGCCCCCAGCGCCCTGAAATTGATCCGTCTTGTTCAGGACTTTTCCTAGGAGTCTGAGTTCCTTTACCTATACAGGATGTTATAAATTTGGATACTGGATCACCCTACATAATCAAAATGAATATTAACTGACCATATGAATAGTTTATTAGTTTGTTAACCACAAACATATTTCAAACAATAGACATGTATTGTGATAAGACTGCGAGGTGAGCGGGCAAAGCTTAAGATGTCAGTCTGATTGAGTGCTTTTAAAGATGCTGCTCAGGGGTATGCCCCTTTTCTTTGCTAGTTTGTTGGCAATCGTTGGTGTTCCTTGTTTATTGACTTATAGTCAGAATTTCCAACCATTGTGTTAACATGTCATTCTATATGTCTGTGTTTCTGCCAATTTCCCCTTTTATAAAAATAATAGACATATTGGATTAAGAGTCTATCCTATCTCAGTACAATCTCTTAACTAATTACCTGTGTAGTAACCCTATTCTCAAACAGCACTGTAATCTGAAATACTTGGAGTTAGGAATTCAATGCATGAGTTGCTGGAACACACAAGTCAACCCATCACATGTCATCTTTACTTCTGTTGTAGAAGAGTAACTGAAGGTGGAGGCAAGAGGGGCAGAAGACTAGAAACAAATGTGAGCTTAATGCTGTCCTACTCAAGAGAGAAGTGCACAGAAGATTTCAGGTGCCAGGGAGAAAAATCCATGGATTCTATAGTAAAATCATGGGCCATATATTTTTATTTGGACTATATCCAAGATTTCATAAGAATGGATGAAGTTGTGAAAATTATCTACATGCATGAATTAACATTACATTTTACTTATAAATATGCTCTTCTGAATCAAGAAGAAAAGGCAATTGTGATTTTTTTTTAATTCTCTGGAACTTTGTAATATAAAGGTGTTCATCATCAAACTTTTCCTCACTGAGAATATAAAGCAGAGACATTACAGGGTTCTTGTTTGGGTACACCTTAAGTGATGTGTGCTTTGCTGTGGCTTGTTTCAAAAAAATGGTGCCGCTCAGCTACAAGGTAGTCTGCTGAAAGGGGTGTAAAGACAGCAGGGGCAATGGAAAAAGCCAAATGTGGTGGTGACATTTTCTTGAATGGGTTCGACATTTCACTAACATAGATTAGGAGGCTATTTTAAGCCTGGGTGATTTGGTTTAGAATGTGAGCTGTGTTTGTTTGAACAGCCTTTGCTCAGTCAGAACCTCAGTGGCCACATGCTAATCATCAGATGGATGCCTCTTTGCAAGATAGGCGTGCAGAGGGAAGAAGGGTCCATGGAACAGACACTGGCAACTGCAGCAATGCAGGTTAGCCTCTCAGAGTACTTTGGGGGAATTAGAAAGTGAATGCTGAGTCACCCAGACTTTCTAGAAGTCAAAGGTGGGCAATTCTAGGTTTTGGTGGTCACAGAATGTGGCTTCTGGTGGGCCACAGTCTAGCTATTCTGGAGCTCAAAAAAAAAAAAAAAAGAGTAAAAAGGGGGAGGAGAAATACTTGCTGCACTGAAGTTCTAATCTGTAAGGTTGGCCCTCTGTATTCATTCGGCTTTTGTTTAGTCTAGCTGATGGTCTATCCATGGGACAGGCTTCTAAGGCAGGATCATTCCTTACTTGAAGCAGAACAATGCCTGCCTGCTATAGTGTTTATTGTCTGCCAAGTTCTGTTGTAACTGCCATGTAAGTAAAGTAGCATCCTACTCAATCTATACATGAGAGGAAGAAGTGGGCTTACCCATATGTCAATCATCTTGGCCAAGCCTATACTGCTAGCAGGTTGCAGAGCTGTGATTAGAACCCCAGCCTGACATATGTGTCACATCACTGCTACTATGTCTCTGTCAGGGCACATGAAGAAATGATAGTGGAGGGGAGCAAAGCTGTTGTCTGGAGCCTTTGAGGGAAGTGGCTCTTCTATAGAAGTTTATCTCCAAAGGCTAGCCTATACAGATGAGACTGTGAAAAGGAGATGCTGATAGAAATTCCCCAGCAATGTTACTTCACAACACAAGACTGCAAGCATGTGGCCACATTTTCTTAAAGATCTCATGGCTTCCGTATGTGCACCACTGTGTACTCATCCCACATTTATTGAAAATATAGCCTATTAAAGTTCTTGTGGATACCAACAAGTATCTAGCTGAGTAATCACATTGCGCAGCGTAGTAGTATCCCAATGCTCCACCGACTGCTGCAGCATCCCAGGTGGCCTGCTTACATCTGCAAACACAGAATCAGAGACAGACAGAAGAAATTCATGTTCAAGTGACTTTGTGAACATGAAGATGTCGTGAACTTTAACTTCTTCATGTGTCAAGTAGGATTTTAAGGTATTTGCTACCTCGAGGGTAGTGGAGACCCAGGAAGAAAATTCAGGGAAAAGCACAGTGCTTCGCCCCCAAGAATTGTGGTGATCATAAAAACCATCAAGAGATCCCTTTCGCTTTTTAAAGGGAAGCCACCACTATTAAGCACTGGAGCATCACAAGGTTCTGGTCTTCTTGGCTTTGATCATGAACAAGTATCACTGTTCTTGTGCAAAGTAGGCACTGAATGGGTGGCAGCTGAGTGCAATATACGCTAAGGCAGATTGTTGATTCACTTTGTGCCGCTGTGGTTGTGCCTCACTTTCTCCACCTGCATACAGGCCTAATAATACTTACCACCTACATATCTTACTGCTGTAGTGAGGCTTTTTGTAGGCAAAGGCAAGGGGAGCGGGGGATCATTAGAAGATGTACATCTAACAAAGTGGAAACCTTTGAACTTTCAGAGATGTGGGGCTGTTGTGTTATCTTCATCTTTAAACTCCATTTCGACATTTCAATTACGTTAGAATTTAGTTCTCTTCCACCATCAATCCAATACATTCAAATGCAGGAGTATACTCTGACTTCTTATCGTCTTATAGTTCAATTTAATTCTCACTAGAAGTCCACTGAGTGACTGTGACTGAATAACTCTTGGTCCCTCTCATTTCATCCTATTTTGCACACAGGGAGAAAGGGTAGTTTTATTTGACCTGTGCAACAGGAATGAGAGGGCTGGATTGTCAAAGGCAATGGTGGTGCAGGGTGTGTGGGGGTGTGATTACTTTATTTTCAGGAGAACTTGCTTTAAAAGTATCTTTTCATATGTTGCACATATACTTAATGAGCACTTATTATGTATCAGACACTGTTCTAGTAAACAAACTAAAGTCTCTAGCCTTGTACACGTTGTACTTTTGAGAGAATGGAGAACTGGCAATCACATGGATAAATTCAAGAGATAGCCTCAAATAACAATAAGGGTTCTGAAGAAAATGGCCAGGATTAGAAGATGGTTTAGCCGAGACAATTACCAAGACCCAGAAAAACACACACGGTATGTACTCACTTATAAGTGTATATTAGCCATAAAGTACAGGACAGCTAGGCTACAATCCACAGACCCAAAGATACTAAGCAGCAAGCAGGGCCCAAGGGAAGATGTTTGAATTTCACTCAGAAGTGGGAAATAGACACCTGAAGTAGATGGAGGGAATAGATGGGTGGGAGAGAGATAAGGGTGGGAACAGGGGTAGGGATCAGGAATTGGAGGAAAGGTTAGGAGAGAGAATGGAAATCAGTGGGAGCATCTTTATGATGGGGGAAGCTCCCCAGAGTCTATGAGGGTGTCCCTAGCTGTAACTTATACCAACAGGGGACATAGAGCCTAAAGAGATCAACTCCTGTTGTCAGGCAGCACTTCCAGAAAAGGGAAGGGGACACCAACCCACTCACAAAACCTTCTACTCAAAATGTGTCCTGCCTACAAGATGTTCAGGGATAAAGATGGAGCAGAGATCGAGGGAATGGCCAACCAATGACTGGCCCAACTTGAGACTCACCCCACTGGAGAGAGACAACTCTTGGCACTATTAATGATAGTCTGTTATGCTTGCAGACAGGATCCTAACATAACTGTCTTCTGAGAGGTTTCATACAGCAGCTGATGGAAACACATACAGAGACCCATAGTGAAACACTAGTTGGAGCTCAGAGAGTCTTGTGGAAGAGTGGAGGGAAGGATTGAGGGAGCTGGAGGGATCAAGGACACCACAAGAAGACCTACAGGGTCAACTAACCTGGGCCCATGGGGGACTGACAGAGACTAAACCACAAATTCAAGAGCATGCAGGGGCTGGACCTAGGACCCCTACACAGATGTTGCAAATGAGCAGCTTGGTCTGCATGTGTGTCCCCAAACAATTAGAGTAGGGGCTGACTCTGACTCTGTTGCCTGCCATTGGATCCCTTCCCCATATATGGGCCGCCTTGTCTGGCCTCAGTGTGAAAGGATGCACTCAGTCCTGCTGGGACTTGATGTCCTGGAATAAATTGGTACCCATCAGGGGCTCTCCTTCATTGAGAGAAAAGGACTGGGGGATGGAGTGTGTGTGAGGGTGGGACTGGAAGGAGAGAGGGCTGCTATCAGGCTGTAAATAAATAAACTAGGAGCAAAAAAAAAAAAAAAAGGAAAATGCTCATTTAAAATAACTCTTCTCATCCTGGGACTTGGAGGTTAGAAGTCAGCATGCTTGGACTCCACCTCTAGAAACATCTCAAGCTATCTAAGATTCTCTTTAAACTTAAAATCTGACTGAAAGGGGTCATTCTACAATGTTAGTGCCTGAGTGTGGATTCCATGTCAAATTGTTCTCATCCTATCAAAAAGGATGCAGCCCAAGTAGGCCAAAGGTCTCAGTGGGTAAATGACGATATGAAGTAGATGTGGATCTCTTGGCCACCTCTCATCATTTCCGCTTTCTCCTCAAGGTGCTTTACCCTCACAGGGACAGTCTTGAGATGACGAGTGACTAGAAATCTGTGTGAGAGGTTTCCAAAGCCATAGATCTTGTGATCACAGTTGCCATACCTGAATTCTTTCCTTCCTAGCAACAAACACTGGAAAAGCTCTGATTCATGGCCTCGGAGCTCTTCCACGCTGTGCGCCTCTTGTTCTGAGTCAGAATGGAAGAGCTCAGAGCTTTTGGTTGGCAGGGCTTAGTAATGCGGAAGGAAACGGTTACTAGGAAATGAAGAGTTACACGCATCAAAGTGATCGGCAACCAAAGAATGGTGACTTGGTTCTTTCTTACATGGTGGAATAGAAAAGAGTAGGTGTGTGACAGACCGGGACCCAGATGACCCCCACACTACTCAAAGGGCCAAGGCTAGCTTCCTATGAAGTTGCCTAGGAAGTAGGTGGGGACGGTCCCTCTTGTGCCTCCATGTTGTTTATTTGTGCTTTCCTGAAATAAGCAATCTCAATCTTTAATTTCCATGTGGAAACATGCACCACTCTCCCCTGCCCTAAAAATGTGGGTGTGTAGAAGAACAAGAACATCAAATCACTCAACAGTAGAGTTTGGAGGTAGTCGTCAATGACTTGAACTGGGAAATTTTACTCACAGAAGGTGTCTTCTTATCTACCTTTCCTTTGTTTTGTCACTAAGCTGTGATTAACATTCTGGAAACATTTAGAATATAATAACAACAATATATAGTGTTGCATGCACCTGAACGCTAGCTGTTTCAGTCACTTTCTAAGAACACATTCAATCTCACAATACCTCTTTAAGGTAACTATCAAATTATTATTATTATTTCCATTATATAGATTAGGAAACTAGATGGTGAGGACAAGATCTAGACAGACTGTCTTCCAAGCCTGTCCATACACATGCACACACACCCACAGGCATACACATATACACACATGCACACACCCCCACAGGCATACACATATACACACATGCACACACCCCCACAGGCATACACATATACACACATGCACACACCCACACAGGCATACACATATACACACATGCACACACCCCCACAGGCATACACATATACACACATGCACACACCCCCACAGGCATACACATATNACACCCCCACAGGCATACACATATACACACATGCACACACCCCCACAGGCATACACATATACACACATGCACACACCCCCACAGGCATGCACATATACACACATGCACACACCCCCACAGGCATGCACATATACACACATGCACACACCCCCACAGGCATACACATATACACACATGCACACCCACCCACAGGCATACACATATACACACATGCACACACACATATTTTAAATTAATTCTGTGAGAACTGTGTACAGGTGTACACTGTATTTTAATCATACTTGTCCTTACTCTCTCCTCCATATACTCGTGGATCCCCACATGCTTACATCCCCTTCCCAAATCTATGTCATCTTTTTGAAAATAACCTATTTAGTCTATTTAGTGCTTTTCATGTATTTGCTGGAGTTTGGTCAACTTACCTGGAGTCAAACTCTTCAAGAAACTAAGACTCCTTTCCCTGTCATCCATCAAATATTAATAGCTCATCGTGAGTCAGGAATTAGAAGCCCCTTCCTGTCCAAGTTTGTGCAGGCAACCAAAATTGTTGTGCACTCACAAGTGCAAAGGTCCTGTGGGGTCCAGAAGACACTATTTTGCATTTACACTTCCTGTTACAATCTCCCTGCCCCATCTTCTGTGATGTCATTGGCCTTGCAGGGAAAGGAGTGTGACATAGATGACCCATTCATGGCTGTGCACTCAATCATCACTTGTTCTCTGCACTTGGACCTGGTATCAGTCTACTAAGCACCACTATCCGACACACGAAAGCACTTCTCAGTGAGGATTAAGAGCTGCATTGATCTATGGCTATTGAGTCCAAGACTGTCTCTTAATCATCACAGTAGCCTGCTTTGTCCTGCTTCTATGGCAGCTGCTTCCTTCTGCTTTTGTGTGTTTGTTTAAACTCTGCCTCAGCCGCTCACTTTAGGTCTGACTTAATGTACTATTTATCATCTTCCCAACCATTTCCAGAAAAGATTGGAGGCGGTGACTTATAATTCATTAAACACCTACCAGCTGGCTTATAATATTTGTTATGCACCCACACATTTCCCCCAAGTGTTTCTTCATGCCTGCTCTTTCCTCAGAGAATCAGGACTGTGAACATCTGAAGCCCAAATGAGCACCATAGTATTTTCTGGAAAGTATGACTTGGGTAGTAGGCACAATGCCCAGATATAGGCATGACAGGTACCCTATTTGATTTTATTTTTTTAAAGAAATGACTGGTTTTATTTTTAGAAGCTCAGAGACAACACAAAAATAAGACCAAATACTAAGACAAGAAACCAGAGTCTGGGGAAGAACTCCTCCCTGAGGCTCACGGAAGAGCAATGAACTGGCTGGCTTGTACCTAATAGCCACGCAAAGCAATGAGCTCCTCCTAACAGAGTCCTGGGCTTGATGCTGACTGGGGACAGTGTATGATGACCATGTGTGTGCTTTGTGTGAGGTGAAAGGGATCTTCTGAGTAGTTGTCCATTCACATTCCTGCAGGAACAGGTCAAAGTGGGAACAGGAGCTAACATTTGAATATAATGGAGTGGGAAAATAAAAACTGTCCCAGGAAGCTAGTTGCTAAACTTGTATTTCTACCGTAATCTGCATGTAAACATCAAGATCTCAGCCAATATAACAGTGATTCTCAACCTTGTGCGTTGTTACCCCTTTGTGGATATCCAATGACCTTTTCACGGGGGTCACATGTCAGATATTCTGCATAGCAGATATTTGCATCTCCTGGTAGCAATGAAATAACTTGATAATTGGTCATCATCACAACATGAGGAACTGCATTAGATGGTCACAGATTTAGGAAGGCCGAGAAGCATTTCAACAGAAGAAAAAGCACTAACAAGGCAGGTCCATGCTCTCCCATAGATTCCTTCTGTCACTTAGGTCATCTGGCAACATTTTCTCTGATAAAACGTTCTTTTAAAATGCATTTCTATGACACGAATATAGCAAAAGGATTTTTTTTTTTTTAGATTAGGTGCTCATAGACTCTAGGGCGACCTCCCATCCACGTAGCTGAGGATGATGTTGACCCACCTGCCTGCACATCCTTCGTGCTGGGATTCCAGGTGTGTACCACCACACCTGGCTTTGATTTGGTCATAGGGATGGAACTCAGGGTTCCGCGTATGCTAGGCAAGTACTCGATGTACTGAGCAGCATCCCTAGCCTCCACCAAGAGCAAGCACTAAAAAGACTGTGGCTTTTTTCTATAGATGGAGACAGAAGAAAACAATCTAACATTGGCGACAAGGGGATTTGCCTGACAACAAGAGACCTATCCTCCAAATCTCTTGTCAGCTTTAACCAGGAGTCACTTCATCTTTTTCCAATTTATTCATGCTTTTTTCTTTGCTTGAGTAAATGGTGTTTTTAAACAAACTCAACCTAGGCTTGCAATGCTCAGAACTTTGAGGGATTCTTTCCTGAGTTTAGGTGAGTTGATAGCACGTGTTTTCAGTGAGGTTCAGTAGCACCATCTACAAGCTGTCACTCACTGGTCACGGTGTCCTCCTCTGTACATGCTGAGGCACAGAGAAAGTCTGATAAGTTATGGCTGCTGTGTTACTAATGGTGGTCTTTATGTCGAAGTGTCCTTTTTTACTGTGCACAAAGGGGAAGCCCTTTCATTTGAGCACCCCAGGAAGTTGAATGGATGAAAGATGAGCACATACTGAGTTCAAGGAACTTTACAGGGATTAGCTCTTCTTATCCTCCCAGCAGGTCTGGGAAGCAGGGAAGACCAGACTCATCCCCATGTTATAGGCAACTGACAATGAGAAGGACTGGAAAACTTCCCAGGATTTCTTAGCTTCAAGTAGCATAGCTAGGACTCAAATATAAGTAGTGAGAGGCATTTTGTCACCACACTATACTGTCTCTTACAGTATCCACACTATACTGTCTCTTACAGTATCTTAATGCAGGGAGGTGGAGCTGGGACTTAACTGTGGGCATCCTTTAGACTTTAGTTAATTTTGCTATTTAACACATAGACTCTGTGTGTGTGTGTGTGTGTGTGTGTGTGAGAGAGAGAGAGAGAGAGAGAGAGAGA
>NC_034613.1:48118112-48124389 GCF_900095145.1 Mus pahari | reverse complement strand
AGAGACAGAGACAGACAGAGTCAGAGACAGAGACAGAGACAGAGACAGAGACACAGAGAGACAGAGAGACAGAGAGACAGAGAGACAGAGACAGAGAGCTTACTTTTCCTGTGTGTTCATTTCTTCAAATGCCAAATAAGAGGATTTTACCTAACACATAGGTTATAGAAGAATTAATTCAGATAAACTACTCAGAATAGCTTGGGACTGGGGACATGACTCAATTGCTAAAGTGTTTACCATGTAAGCAAAAGAATTTCAATCTGCCTCCCCAGTACCCACATAAAAATCCAGGTGCAGTGGCATGCTTGAGATTCCAGCACTACAGAAGATGTGCCTTAACCCCCCCACCCGCCCACACACAATTTGCATCTAACATATACTTTAAAATGTTTAATTCTGTGTGTATGTGCGGTGCGAGCGTTTATGTGCACATGGTTACAGGTGCTCTCTGAGGCTGGAAAAGGTTTTGGGTTCCATGGAGCTCAAGCTCTCAGAGGTTCATATGAGTGCTGGAAACTAAACTCAGGTCCTCTGCAAGAGCAGCATTTCTCTTTCTTTTTTCTCTCAAGACAGGGTTTCTTCGTATATAGCTCTGACTGTCCTGGAACTCACTGTGTAGACCAGGCTGTCCTCGAAATCACTGAGATCCACCTTCCTCTGCCTCCTGAATGCTGGGATTCAAGGCCTACATTTTATCTGGCTAGCACTGGGCACATATTAAGTTGGGTTTATTTTATCATAACATTTGTTGTTATGACAACAAAAAAATCATGATATAATAGGCAAGAGAGCTGCTTCTGCAGAGGACCTGGATTCAATTCCCAGCACCCACATCTGTGACTGCAGTCCCAGGTGCCCTCTTTGAACCTCAGGAGTACCAGATATGCACTTATTGTATGTACATACATACATACATACATACATACATATACACACATAAATACATGCAAGAAACAGACAAACACAAAATCAGATGAATAAATCTAAATAAAAAAAATCTTAAGAGACAAGGTTGTCTGACGCCATTGCTTTTATATCTGAGATAAAACAGGATACCATGGCTTCAATAGCATATAATCAAGTAGTGTGGTTAACCTTGTGGCCAAACAGGAAGCAAAAAGAAGTAAGATGACATTGGTCACAAGGTATATATCTCTAAGACATATCCTCAGGGACCTATTTCTGCCCACTTGGCTCCATCTTTCAACTTTCCATCCCCTCTATATTAATTAGTGGTTTGTTTGGAAGATTTGGAGCAGGGTCTATGGTTTCAAGAACATGTTTTAGAATTCATAATGCTGATAGTTGCACACATCTAGGCAGACAAGTTGGCTTCACAGGCAACTAAAGGTGCTTGTCTCCAACTGTAAAATCTGAGTTCTATCCCCAGGGCTCCTACCTACTCCTACAAATTGTCTTCTGACTTCCACAAATACTCTGTGGCATGCATGTGTCTACACACGTAATACATAAATGTAATAAAAATATCATTCACAGGGAACACCTCTGGGCACTTGCAGAGAAGACAGGAGAAAAGGCCCATCATAGTTGTCAGTGGAGCCCCTTCCCAGGCTTAGTTTCAAAAGGAGAAAGTTGGCTGAGTGCTGGATTTCTTAAGTCAAGAAAGTTGGTGATCAAAATTAACATCACAATCCCTACAAAATAACATATATATTATGTATGTGTCTTATAGGTTCATAAATCATGATCCAACCTAAGATTTCCCACCACTCCAAGGATCTTTCTAAACTACCAGGGAAAGATGTTCTGCTTCTCCTTCACACTCTTCAGTTAGGTGTACATTGTACAATTGTGTGTCTTTGGCTACTGTTCATCTCTGATCTCCTCACTACATAGTCCAGAATTAGGACCATCCATCTAGCTCCATTTCTTTTTATTTATTTTTTTCTTCGAGACAGGGTTTCTCTGTGTAGCCCTGGCTGTCCTCGAACTCACTTTGTAGACCAGGCTGGCCTCGAACTCAGAAATCTGCCTGCCTCTGCCTCCCAAGTGCTGGGATTAAAGATGTCCACCACCACCGCCTGGCTCTAGCTCCATTTCTAAACAGTAAAGAGAAATAGTCATAGTATACAACATTGTTTATGACCCAAGTCTTTATAAATATGTAAATTGTGCAGTTGATGTCCTATTTTCTCTACGTAGCCTTTTGAAACAGGAGTTTCATAGCACCAGGCAAGAAAAAGCAAAACAATGAATAAATGAAACTAAATTTGGAATGGGTGTCATGGGGCTTTATGTCTAATACTGAGTATTATGAGAAAGGTTTCCCAATAACACTAAGATGTTCTCATGATTAGATGTTTTATAATACTTTATATAAAATTCAAATATACATTTCCTTATCTTATTCTGTTTTGTGCTTTTTAGTGTCAATTAAAATGATTTAACTTAAAAAAAAACAATACTCTAGGATTATTATCTTTTATTACACATATTTAAGATGTATGATATGATGTTTTATATATTCAACTTGATTCAATATCTTGAAGGATCTGTAGTAAAGGCCAGGTCAGCACAGGGAACAATTAATTGTGAAAAGTACCTTTGGGTTGTATTATTTGGATGGGCTACCTATGGACTTCTTTTGGTATGCTAGCAATAGATTGTGATTTTTAAATTATTTAAAACTTTTGGCTTTGGATTTTTGAGACAAGTTTTTGATTTGTGGCACAGGCTGGCCTCAAACTCATGATGCTTCTGCCAGAGCCTCCCCAATGTTAGCCTTATGCACCACTGCACCTGATTTTTCTAACACAAAGCCAGTCATGGTGTCTCATGCCTCTAATCCTAGGAGTCAAGAGACAGAGGTATGAGGATTGATGTGAGTTAGAGGCCAGCATGGGCTACAGAGTAAAAACCTGTACCAAAGCAAAACAGCAAACTTGAAAACTTAAACAGAAGCACAGGGCTTTCCCATTGAGAGCTGAGATACTCATCACAGACAAGATGTGGAATCAGTGCTGCTGTCCATCAATGCCAGAACAGATAGAGAAAATGTGGGACATGCACACAGTGAAATATTATTCAGCGTCAGAAAAGAAGGGCATCTTGCTATATGTGGCAACACAGATGGAGCCAAAGGGCATTTTAAGGTAAAATAAGCCAGGCACAGAAAGATAAATGCTGTGTACATTTTTGCCTTTTCATTCATATTTTTGATATCATAAAACAATGATGACATTTCTCCCTTACCATTACTCTCTCCAAACCCTCCCATATAACCCTTCCATCTCTCCTTTAAATTAATGGTCTTTTTAAAAACTACATATAAATGCAAGCTTAAGAAGTTGATTTCCTAGAAGTAGAGAATAAAAGAATAACTACTAGAATCCAGGAAGGGAAGAAGTAGGGCTCAGATGACAGTGCACACTGATTACTAAAATGCAGCTAGACAGGAGGAATATGTGCTCATTTCTGTGCTGTCTCACTGAAATCTTTGAAGACACGAATCTTAGTATGGTTACATATGTGTGCAACCATCACCATTATGAATTCTAAAACGTCTTCTTGAAACTATAGACCCTTTACCTATCACCCTGCTCTAAATCTTCCAAACAAACCACTAATCTTGAAACTCTGTAGATTTCTCTAGCTTTAATTTTCATAGGAAAAGAGTCATATAGCGTGTAGGATGTTGTGTCTGGCTGTTTTGCTTCCTAACATAATGCTTTAAGGCCCATCCACGCCACAATAGCTATCAGTGCATCGTTCTTTTTTATTGGTGAATGATACTCCATTGTATGGACATACCATGTATCATTTTAATAAAGGGATTCAATAGAACCTACGGAGAGTAGTGAGCAGAAGCTAGGACAGTTTTCAGCGGTAGGATGGGATTGAATTTCAGACCAGGTCATCAATTCTGGAAGTCCTGAAGACAGGTTACAGAAACATCATGCAGGATTACCATGGCTTTTTAGGTAAAATGGAGCCCTTTGGCATAAGGTTTTTGGTGTTAATGCTTTCCTCAAATTTATTTTTCCCCTGTGGTAGTTTCACCTTAAATACACCTCCTCTCAGAATATCCCCCACATCTTCCTCCCAATGTCTTTTCCCTTTAAATGAAAACTACAGAATATAATTCGTGCTACCCATACATCCATGGGTGTTGGGCTATCCACTAAAGCTTGACCAACATACCTGAACACAACCCTCCACACCCATAAAAATGCTCACTATCCCTCTCCCAGTGCCAGTCAACTGCCTGCAGCTCCTCATCTAGGAATGGCGCCTCCTGAGACCCTTTCCTACTTATGCTGGAATGCTGACTGGATTAATCTTGTCCTTGTCTTATGTAGGCAACCACAGCTAATGCGGGTTCTTATGTGCAAGGATCCTGTCATGTGCAGAAGACACTATTATGCAGTAGTCCTATCCAACCTCCAGCTCATACCATCTTTTTGTACCTGCTTCTGTGATGCTCTCTGAGTCTTGACAGGGAGGAGCTGTGTACTCCAGTATCTGTTCTTTGGCTGAATGATGGGCAAGAGTTTTTTAACAGACCAGTTTTCAGGCTTAGGTACTAGAGATGCTGATCATTTGCCTGCCTACTGCCCTTAGGCCCATAAATGGCTCCAGAATGCCAACTCTTTCGCTGTGCTTTCTGATGACTGCTGGATTGACAGGCATTGGATGCAATCATGTCCTCTTTCTTAAATAGATTAATTCCCCTATGTAGAATTCTTGAAGCCTGGTTTTAAAATAAATGGTGATCTTAAATGATTAGGTTCCTCTCCTGAGCATATGGAAATCTCAGAGTCTGTACCCTCAGATTCACCAGATCTGGCTGAAGTGGAATGAAAAGGCATATTTGCAGCAAGTTGTATGAGAGGCTACATAATAAGGGCAAAAGTTCTGAGGTATCTAGTAAGTAAAAAGGAAAGAATGCAATAGATATACAGAAAGAAACTGAGATGGAGGACAAGATACGGTCTTCTGGAGAGAGCCAGGAATGGTAACTGTATTGTTCTGGGTGCTTAAGAATGATACAGGATGAGATCTTCATTTCATTTATCTGTATCTCCATGATGCTTTGACACATTTTTACTAAACCAGTTTTAATGGGTCTCTTGCTTGCATTCCAAGAGACCACGATGGAGGAATGTGCACGAAAGATACTAAGTTGAATGTTTAGAGTGGAATGGAGGAGGAGAGTTGGGATAGCAGATGTTTGGTAGGATGCTGAGCATTGGTTCTTTAGCACTGAGGCAATCTTTCAGCCTCAGGATGATGGGAGGAGATTGTGCCTGGTATCTGGCAGGGTAAAGTACAAAGGGGCAAAGGCTTTATGAGAGCTTCCTGCCCTGAGACAGATGTATATTCACACTAGTGCAGGCACATGTGTATGTGTCTCTATGTGGCCTATAGATGTAGAGGGAATGGGTTGGCAAGGGGGAGAAACTTGAAGAAAATCCCAAACTTGGACAGGATATGCAGTACATTCTTACACCAGAGTAGTGTAAGGGATAGTATGGCTTAACTGTCAATGAGTTCATTCTTAGAGCTGCATCTTTCAAAACTATCATAGAACAAAGTCACTTTGCTTCAACATGTCTCTCATGATAACAGCTGTAAGGAAGTTACAATAAAAGCTTGGAGAAGGGATAGGGTATTGTAAAATTGTATTTCTAGAATTTTCTTCTTCAAATATGTATCTATAGAGATGTGTAGACTGGAGCCATGAAACTTGCAAGGCATCAAATACACCTGATAGCCCACTGACATTAGAGAATGTGTGTATATAATAATGCTATCCCCAACTGGCACCTTCTTGAGTAAGCAATGTAATATAAACTCTATAATCTAACCAATGGGTGGGCTTCTACCCATGGGATCTGCACTTGACACCCATTTAGGTGTGATGGTGATATAATGAGTGTGTACATCTGTCCAACTTAAAAATGAAATCAATACATATTTTCATGAATAATATATACTTCAATAAAGCCATAGAAAACTTTATTAACTTATAATTTTTGGTTTGTTTTGGATTTTGAGACAGGGTCTTAATAGATACCCAGGTTAAACTTAAATTTACTTATAAACCAGCCTGACATTGATTGCTTAATCCTCTTACTTCAGCATCCCCAGTATTGAGATTACAGTTGTACACTTATTTTTTCTTGCATCTTACCAGTTCTATATGCTTGCTATGGAGAATATCACACACACACACACATGCTATGGAGAATATCACACACACACGCACACGCACACTCACACACACACACACTGCTATGGAGAATATCACACA
>NC_034613.1:48113864-48118034 GCF_900095145.1 Mus pahari | reverse complement strand
ACACACACACACACACACACACACACACACACACACACACACCACAGTACCTTTAAAAACCCATAGTAAGCTACACCCAGGGACCCATTGGTAGCAGCTGGTCACATAGCACTGTTAACTGGAACCCTTTCTATTTAACAGATTCATGTCAGCCTTCCTGGCCTTCTATTCATGCCAGGCTAGCATGCCTGTGGGCTCTTGACGTATGCCAATCTGGCAGAGAGAAGTAGACCATTGAAACAATCCTGCCACCTGCTGCCCAAAATGCTTTCCTAATCTTTTGATATTTTTCAAACTCTTTTTTTTTTAAAAAGCTTTCTGTTGGTCTTTACTTTATAGTTATAAAAGTAACCTGCCTTGCTATAAAAGCACAATGAACCAAGTATTGTTCTGCATACCCATACTTCCAACACTTGGAAGGTAGAGGCATGAGGGCAGGAGCTCAAGGTCAGTCTCAGATACACAGAGATTTGGGGATCAGAGCTACATGAGATTCTGTCCTTAAAAAATAAAATAAAATAAAAATGCATGGGCAGAAGAGACAGCTCAGTTGATAAAGTCATTGTTTTACAAGCATGAGGGTGTGAGCTCTGTTGCTGGGACCCACATAACAAAGTCCAAGTGCCAGGGAGGCAGAGCCAGGTCCATCTTGTTAACAGGCATGCTAGCCAGTCACCCTTAAGTAGTGAGTCAACAAGAGGCCTCATCTCAAAGGATGCAGACAACATTCCTGAGGATGGCACCTGAGGTTGTTCTCTGGCTTCTATACATCTTTTCACTGGCACCCATATGCACACAAATATGTATGCTCATATACACACACATGCATAGATTTTTTTTTTAAATGAATGCAATAAAAAAGTCTATCAAGTCAAACATCAATGTGCTCTTCCTGAAATCTCAACCTCCTGTGGTACCCACTGTGGCAAGTTTACTGGATATCCTTGTTTGCATAGGTACATAGAGGGTCCCTTCTTTAGTCATTCACTCATTTGTGGGGGGACCCCTGGGTGCTAAGCTAGCTTGCTAGTAGGGTTACAGCTATGAACAAAACACCAATACTTCCTTTTCCAAGTTTACAACATAGTGCAAGGAGAGAGAAACCTTAAGATACAGAGGACTCAGCTGGGCGTGGTGGAGCACGCCTTTGATCCCAGCACTTGGGAGGCAGAGGCAGGCGGATTTCTGAGTTCGAGGCCAGCCTGGTCTACAAGGTGAGTTCCAGGACCACCAGGGCTATACAGAGAAACCCTGTCTCGAAAAACCAAAAAAAAAAAAAAAAGATACAGAGGACTCTACAATATAACATCATGATGATGATGACGACGATGGTGATGATGGTGGTGATGATGATGATGGTGACGATTGACAGACAATATTACATGGTAAGAGAGAGCTGGGAAGTGCTGGCAAGGTAGAAAGGGGACTACTATTTTATAGATTAAAAGAATGACTCACAGAGAAGTTGACATTTTAGTAGATCCCTAGAGAGTCACCAAAAGGTGAGGGAATAATTAATGTGGCTCTCTAGGGTGACTGCAAAGGCCTCTGGTAGAAACATAACTTGAAACCTATGAGAAACCTTATGGTACTGAAGTAGACTGAGAAGACAGGGAAAACAAGAGAAGTTCATACAGGAGTTTATTGGAGTTCATATAGGGAGTATATGATGTACTTTCCACACCCCCCCCATGGAAGGTGGGGCACCTTCTGTCTTGCTGTTACCCATGACATTGTTCTATATGTAGACCTTAAACACACCACACTTAGTACAGTTCTGTGTTGCCTGCCTTTTTGTTTGCTCTCACAGCTGCTCAATCATGGGAATCAAGCACTTCCAAAAACATAGGTATGCATAAGGCTGAAGGGCAAGGAGAAGACACAGCTCCTCTGGGTGTAATGATAATAAGAGTTAAAGTCATTTAATACGGGGCAGTAGCAGCCACCCAGTGGAGCAGAGGAGAGGAAGGGTGTGGTCTAATGTTTTGAAGGACCTCCCTAGCAACTGTGTTGAGAATAGATTGCAAGAGTCAAATAGGAGCAGAGATGAAATGTGGACTTGTTGGCCCAGGCCACTTCTTTTCGAGGAGGATCCAGTTAAGGATGCAAAAGCTTGATCGATGACATAGGAAAAACACTGGGAGGAGATGCTGGATCCACTCTGTCAAATGCTGCTGGTGGCTCAAATAAGAGGATGCCCAAAAATCTGCTATTGGTCTTAGAAATGAGGTGGGCACTGAAGGAAGATAGACGCCCTTGGGGAACTTGATAGGGAGTATGGGAGAATCCTCGATGCAGCAGGTTCATGAGAGAATCCTGGTAGAAAACATGAGACACTGTGAACAACAGGAAAGGACAATGAATCTAGAAGGAGGGGGAAGCCCAGCAAGAAACCCAGCCATAGAGCAGCTCTTCCCAAAATGCTGTTCATAAAGGTCCAGGGGTGGAGTAAGGAAAAGAAAAAAGAACAGGGCCACTAACTGCCATGATTAAACTCATTATTTTGCATGTTATCTAGAAATAGATTTTTCTGGCAAATATGAACTCTTGGTATTAACTTATTACATCAATGTCAAATTTCTTGGCAGTGATAATGACTTTAATCTTTGGCCAGGTAATATCCTTGTTAAGAAATACAGAATGAAGTATTTAGAGGCGAGTGATGCTAAGATTTCTGTAACTTACTCTCAAAGATGCCAGAATTTATTGCAAAGAGAAGAGGGGTATGCAGAGAGAAAGAAAAAAATGTATCAAAATATCAATTCTCTTTTTGGAGACAGAGTATCACTATGTAGCTTAGACTGACCTGGGACTCACTCTGTAGAACAGGCTGGCCTCAAACTCTCAGAAATCAGCCTGCCTTTGGCCTCCCAGTGCTGGGATTAAAGGTATTAATCATCATGCCTGGAAAAATGTTACAAATTTTAAGTGAAATATAAATAAAAATTAAACTGGTTTTGTTGCATTAGCTGCATCAGGATTATCTGGGGTGTTAATTAAAATACAGATTTCTAAGTCACTTTAATTCCCTCTTTTTTCCTACTTGCATAGGATTACCAATATGCATTAGGAATATCTTTTGGTATATTTTGACAGGGTCTCACATGTTATTTAGGGTGACTTTGAGCTCATGGTCCTGCCTCAACCTCCCACGTATTGAGATTACAGACATACATATCACCATACCTGGTTTTTAAAAATGTCTTTCAAACGTACAAAATAAAACCAGATCACTGAAGAAAACACAAACAAACAGCAGTTAAACAAAATCACAATCTCAAGCATGCAGAGGTATAAAAGGGAAGCCGTGTCTTGCCAGGAATGGTGGTACACATTAATCCCAGCGTTTGGTAGGAAGAGACATGAAACTCTCAATTCTAGGCTAGCCTACTCTATCTACATAGTGAGATCCAGCCTGGCCAGGACTACATAGTGAGACCTGTCTCCAAAAACCCAACCCAACTCACCCAAGCAAACAAACTCAGAGAGTGTTTCACATGAACACATCCATGGCTAACTCATGGTTGTTATTACTGTATAGGAATTCAGGGAAGGACACATTGTAGTTTCCTTCTCCGGGTCTCTTTTGATAGACATTCCCATGTCACACATACTGTATGAAAGCAATTCATGTGAAGCCATGTAATCTGAATCCAGAAACTGAGAGAAAAATATTGCCCAAGATTACCTGTGCAATAAAAGTGTATGTTTTGTGGCCAGTGAAATTAAATGGGATGAGCCACACCAGCCTCTACTAACTACCATCATTATGCCAATAAGAATGCTTGCATTAATCAAAGCAACCTTGAGATTCCATCTCACACCAGTCAGAGTAGCTAAGATCAAAAATTCAGGTGACAGCAGATGCTGGCGAGGATGTGGAGAAAGAGGAACACTTCTCCGTTGCTGGTGGGATTGCAAGCTTGTACAACCACTCTGGTAATCAATCTGGCTGTTCCTCAGAAAATTGGACGTAGTACTACCGGAGGACCCAGCAATACCTCTTCTGGGCATATACCCAGAAGATTTTCCAACTGGTAATAAGTACACATGCTCCACTATGTTCATAGCAGCTTTATTTATAGTAGCCAGAAGCTGGAAAGAACCCAGATGTCCCTCAATAGAGGAATGGATACAGAAAATGTGGTACATTTACACAATGGAGTACTA
>NC_034613.1:48106345-48112589 GCF_900095145.1 Mus pahari | reverse complement strand
CTCCCTCTCTCCCTCTCTCCCTCTCTCCCTCTCTCCCTCCCTCCCTCTCCCCCTCGTGTGTGTGTGTGTGTGTGTGTGTGTGTGTGTGTGAATGACTCCAAATAATTCAGCCCTTCTGATACCTTGAATTCACAGTTCAAATTTTCAAATCCATAAAAGAACCCATCTCTACTGTTTTGAGTAATGCAGTTTGTGGTAGTTTGGCAAAGGCAGAATGCACTGAAACTAATGCATAACATGAGAGCTGGCTGGACATTCATGTCTTAGGACTAAAGCACTTCACCACTACCTTGATCCCATTCTTGTATTTATCCTGTCAGCCATTTCATTACACTTCTGTACTCAAACATTCATTCTTCCTTGAGGACCTTTATTAAGCCTTTTAATTTGGAATTTCTGCCAATGATTTTATGAAAACTCTGCTTTCAAGGCATTCAACTAGAGGATGATAGTCCCACAATGATGATATCTTGATCATAACATGTACACAATACAAACACATAGAGCTATGTCGATAAAGCCAACATTTTCCTGGTACATACGTCAGAATAAACAGAAGTCTATGTGTAGCTAGGGCCTCAGTGTGCTCTCGAAGTCATTCTGTTGGGATTGACTCAGTCCTCACATAATTTACAATGTGTCCCTTCTAAAAGTAAAGCAGGATTGCAGGCTTCCAGGAAAGGGCTACTCATTGCATTTCTCTTCTACTTTATTACATTTTAGGAAAGGCATAAGAGAACTAATGCCCAAACCTGCATCCAAAAAAAAATGAAGACCAAGCTTGAAAGAATATAAATACAGTAATTTCCTCTGAGGTTAAAACAATCCAACTTGGAGGGAAAAACTTATAGGATATAGGATGTCCTACTGTAAGGTAAATCACTCTTTCAGGGAAGTACAACACTTTAAGGCAAGAAGTAAACAACTCAGAATAGGCTCAGTAAGTCCCTGAAACTGAGCAGATTCACTAGGATCCTCCTGCCAAAGTTGGATATCAGTAAAGACTGCCAAGAGTCACTCTCAGACAAGCCAAGCTGCAAAGAAAACCTTCAATAAGCCCCAATTGCTGGAAGAAGCAGGGGGCAACTGAACCACCCAGAAGAAACAAAGACCAGCAGAGCTGCCTGGAAGAAGCTGAGACCAAGGGAGCCACCTAGGAAGGACACTATCCAACACACTGAGCTGCCTGCAGGCTGTACAGTATACTGCAAGTTTCTAGATAACCCTGCATTTTCATTCATCCATGCTGGGGTGGGCTTTGGTGAGGCAGCTGTCTTTGAGCCATTTCTGCTCCTGTCAGTGATCCCTCACTCATATTCCTGAATAAAACTCATTGGTTAACCAAGTTTAAATTTGGTGGTATTTGTTCTTTAATGGTCTAGCATCAATTCCCTATATGGTATAAGTGGATATTTGTTCAGGCCTCCACAAGAACAGTGTCTCCCAGCAGTGTAAGGGGAGGAGCCAGTTAAGGAGAAGAGCCAGTAATGGAGTTTATTCTTAAATACTAAGCACATGCTTTAAAAAATAGTCCTTTTATATTTTTGGTTGTGAGCCTAGCCTTTAACAGCTGAGTCATCTCTAGAGAAAGTACCCAAGGAGCTAAAGAGGTCTGCAACCCTATAGGTGGAACAACAATATGAACTAACTAGTATAAAAATATGAACCCCAGAGCTTGTGTCTCTAACTGCATATGTAGCAGAAGATGGCCTAATCGGCCATCATTGGAAAGAGAGGCCCCTTGGTCTTGCAAACTTTATATGCCCCAGTACAGGGGAACACCAGGGCCAAGAAGTGGGAGTGGGTGGGTAGGGGAGCAGGGCGGGGGAGGGTATAGGGGACTTTTGGGATAGCATTTAAATGTAAATAAAGAAAATATCTAAAAAAATAAAAAAAATAAAAGGACATGAAAGTAAAAAAAAAATAGTCCTTTTATTCTCATCACTTTTATTTCAAACATGAAGATGACACTGCTCTTAAAGAGCTTTCTGAAACCTATAAAGACAAGCCTTATTTTGACATTTCTTATCCAGAATATGTAATGAATCTTCATCTAATTGATTTTATGAGAACTGCAAAGTTTGTGAAATCAAGATGTCTGCTTTTGAACGTATCCAGAGTGGCCTGTCTGATTCCTGTGCTGAGAAATAGAGTAAGAGTCCCCCAAAGCTCGGAATACCCAAGATCCAACTCACAGAGCATATGAAGCTCAAGAAGAAGGAAGACCAAAGTGTGGTGCTTCAGTGCTTTTTATAAGGGTGAACAAAATACTCATAGGAGGAAATATGGAGACAAAGTGTGGAGCAGAGACTGAAGGAAAGGACATCCAGAGACTGCCCCACCTGGGGATCCATCCCATATACGGTCATCACACCCAGACACTATTGTGGATGCCTGGAAGTGCTTGCTGACAAGAGCCTGATATGGCTGTCTCCTGAGAGGCTCTGACAGAGCTTGACAAATACAGAGGTGGATGCTCTCAGCCAACCATTGGACTGAACTCAGTGTCCCTGATATAGGAGTTGGAGAAGGGCCTGAAGGAGCAGAATGGGTTTGCAGCCCCAGGGAGGGAGCAACAGTTTCAACAGGTCAGACACCCCCCGGAGCTCCCAGAGAATGGACAACCAACCAAAGAATACACAGGGATCGACCCATGGCACTGGCCACATATGTGACAGAAAATGGCCTTGTTGAACATCAGTGGGAGGAGAGGCCCTTGAGCCTGAGGGGGTTCAATGCCCCAGTGTACGGGAATGCCAGGACAGGAGGATGGGAGTAGGTAGGTGGGGAGCACTCTCAAAGAGGCAGGGGGAGAGGGGATGGCATAGGGGGTTTCTGAAGGGGAGACCTGGAAAGGGGAAAACATTTGAAATGTAAATAAAGAAAATATCCAATAAAAAAGAAAGTAATAGTCATTGGCTTATCAAGCAGGTAAAGGTCACAGCAACAAAACAACCAAGTACAAAGCCAAGCTCTATGAAATAAACAAATTATTTAACCTTTCTCAGTCTCTTAAAAACAATAACCCACTGAATCCAATCAATGCTACCCATGGGTGGGAGATATCCACTAGAGCACGGGTAATCTTCCAGAGGCCACACCCCTAAAGAAAACTCACTCTCCTTTTCCCAATGATCAACAACTGTCAATAGCTCTTTAGCTAGGGGGTGGGGCATGGAATGTTGACTGACTTGATCTTGTACTGGTGATCACACCTGAAGTGAATTCTTGAGTACAACAGCTATGTCACATCTGGAAGACACCATTTCACAGCGCTCCTTTTCATTCTGCAGTTCTTCCATTCTTTTTGCCCCTCCCTCCCAGATGTTCTCTGAGCGATATGTGTGAGATGATATTGATTATTGATAATAGGTGTCTCATTTTAACTTGAGCACTCAGGGTCACTTATTCTCGTTAATTTTGAGCAGTTATGATCCATTACTCACTACAAAAAGAAGCCTCTGACTAAAATTAAGAGCATTCCACATCTCTGGGTATAATCATAAATATTTAGAAGGCTTTTTGACAACATGACTATTTAACTAACAATAATAGACATCCCATTAGGGCCTAAGTCACTGCTGATATTGTAATAACTGTTGATTTCAATAACTGTCACATAGAAAGGACACAATTAGTTTCTGAGAATGTAAACTTAATGAAGACAAAATCATGGCAAGAGGAAGCATTCGTCCTAATAATTTGGGTACCTTTGCTTTTCCTTTCCATGACTGTGGACCTTGAATTAAGATGAAGTATTCTAGACTGGCTGTCAATAGTATTGATTGGCCTCACAAGATAATTACTCCCGCCTTGCCTCATGGTTCTTGAAGGAGCTAACTGGAGTTGCTATTTTCATAGAAGGTCCAGGTGCTCAAGACTTTCCCTTCCTGATGTAAAAAGTATTTAAAAGGAAGGAGGAAAAGTTTGAAATAATCAAATCACTGATTGCCATGAAAGATAGTCTGTGCCTTTTGGAAAAAAATAACATTTCCTATATTTCCAGGAGAAAAATCTTTGCTGTCTTAGTATCTCTTTTTGGTGTTGTGATAAAGTATCCCAACAGAAGCAACGTAGAGGGATATAGTCCATCCTGGTGGGGACCACATAGCAGCAGGAAGGGAAGATGTGAAGACAAGGTGTGAGGAAGCAGAAGGCTGGCTGCTCACATTCCATTCCCACTGAGTAGAGGGAGGAGTGGACTGGAAACCTCCAAGCCTACCTCCATCAGTGAAGCTCTTAAAGCTGCTGCACCTTTCCCAAACACTGTCACCAGCTGAAGCTAACCCATGAGCCTTTGTATGTGGGGGTGGGGGTAGGGGGATAGTCCTGCTAAGAATTCAAGTGACATTTTAAAAACATTCAAACACTGGTTTCATAGTACTCCATTTTAGGAAGGTTATATAATATTTTGACGAGCATTCGGATTTTACATTTCCTTAGGGGTAAAAGGCTGGTGGTAAAATGTTAGATCCAAAATAACAAATGAAAGTTCTTGCTACAGCACAGATCTTTAAACCATTATTTGATGTTTTAAGTCACTAAACTATTACAAGATGTAATATGACAACTTTGTAACACATACACGGCGGGAAATTTTCTGATAGTTATAAATTTGAGAGAAAATATAATTTCCTTAAAAATCAAACAGAAAAATTACTTCTGTATTTTCCTTCACCCGGTGATGATTCTTTTCATTGAATCTTATTTCTTTCTATAAATAGCATGGGACAGTACCACTTCATAGGTCCATATGAATTCAGATCCAGTGTTATAACCATGTTTAGGGGTAAGGAAGGTGGTGGGGAAGTTTGCCAGTAAAGACTCGGCACTTATCAATCCCCAACCATCTGTAATATATGATAGAGGCTGAGGACTGATAGATACTGTTACCTACAAGAGGTGGCTCATGCATAGATTTTTTATTTTTAAATTTATTTTAAATAGACATATATCCCTTTCAATTATTTAAAAGACATGGTATTTAATTCAATGCATGTATAAAATGTGTAAAGATTAAATTGGGGTAATTAGCAGTGTTCACACCTCAAATATTTTCATTTCTTTTTTTTTAAATGACTGTTTTTTCTTTTTCCCTTTAAAGATTTATTTTATTTATGAGTACACTGTAGCTGTTTTCAGACACACCAGAAGAGGGCGTCAGATCCCACTACAGATGGTTGTGAGCCACCATGTGGTTGCTGGGAATTGAACTCAGGACCTCTGGAAGAACAGTCAGTGCTCTTAAACACTGAGCCATCTCTCCAGCTCATATTTTCATTTCTATATGTCAAAAAGTCTCAAACTTTTTTCCCTTAGTTATTTTGACATGTTCAGTTAATTTAGGGATTATAGTTGCCCTATTATGCCATAGAACATAGAACTACTTTCTCAAACTACAGTTTGGTACTCAATACCTACCCGCTAAGTAACCCATCCCTCTTGGCATATAGTGAGCTCTGCTGTATAAAATGAACAATTAACTAGCTGGATGAAAAGCAAATTTAAAGGTAATATCATTTACAATATCTTCAAAAAATGCCTTGCAGTAAATGTAGTAAAGGAAGTGAGAGATATCTACAGTGAAAACTATAAAACTATAAAACACCATTAAGAGAATCACAGCCCAGAACTGGAAAGGTATCCCATGCTTATGAATTGGCATAATTTGTATTATTTAAATATCCATATTATTCCAAGTGATATGATGATTCAAGAAGTACTAATTAAAATACCAATGAGAATGTTTTAGTAACTAGAATAAACAACCACAGAGTTCATACTTAACTATTAAAAAAAAAGAGTGGCCAAGAGAGTAATAATCAAAGAAAGAAACATCACAATACCTAATTTCAAAATACTCTACAAAGCTGCATTAATCAAAATAACATTATACTGGCATAAAAAACAGACACATAAACCAGTTGAATAAAACATAAAATACAGACATTAACTTGTGTATTTTTTACCCAAATGATTTTTGACAACGGAATCAAGAAATATATATGCTGGAGAAAGGTTAATCTCTTTGACACGTGGTTCTGGGGAAAACAAAGGGTAGTCTTGACGTGGGAGAGAAAATCCTAAAGTTCTAAAGTAGTAGGAATGTAAGAATAAACTGACTCCTAAAAGTATTCTGCCATGTTCAGCATCCTTAGCCATCAGGGAAATGCAAATCAAAACAACCCTGAGATTCCATCTCACACCAGTCAGAATGGCTAAGATTAAAAATTCAGGTGACAGC
>NC_034613.1:48101122-48105323 GCF_900095145.1 Mus pahari | reverse complement strand
AGTGGGTGGGTAGGGGAGCAGAGGTGGGGGGAGGGTATAGGAAACTTTCGGGATAGCATTTGAAATGTAAATAAAGAAAATAAAAATAATTAAAAAAAGTATTCTGCCGTAGCCATAGATCAAGAAAGTACTGGCATGTTACCAAAGGAAAAAGGTAAACAACCACCCCAGCTACAAGTCCTTCCATCTACAATGCTGCCTGCCTGCAAGATGTGCGGGTACCTAGGTATAAAGCTGGGAGTAACCAACCAATACCTAACTGAATTTAAGGCCCGCTCCATGAGATGGAACCAGTCCTGGCACTGAGTGAGTGGTCCAGAAGCTAAGACAGGATAGGGACCTAGGAAAAAACTAAATACTACTAGTCTAAAAAAATGTAGCAATAAATGACTCCTAATGACATTCTGTTATACTCATAGATCATTCCTCTGCTCAGTCACCATCAGAGAATATTTTTTCCTGCTGTGGATGGGGGCAAATCCAGAAACCCACATCCAGACATTATGCAGAGAGTGAGAGACCTTAGAACACTCACCTATAAAAGGGATGTTTCCATCAAATCTCTTCCCTTAAGCCTCAGTAAACCTTGCGGAAGTGGAGGCAGAACAAGTGTAAGAGCCAGAGGGGATAGGTGACACCAAGAATTAAAGGCTATGAATTCACAGAAACTGAGGCAGCATGCACTGGGCCTGTAGGGCTCCATGCTAGATGGGGTCCTAGAGCTGAAAGAAGTAGATATATCTCCCAATCCCTAACAGACACAATCTCCAACTGCCAACTCCTCACAAAGGAAAACCCAATTTTCTCCAGCTGAATCTCACTGAGGAAGCAAACCACACTTAAGGCCAAGCCATGGGTCCAGCAGTAGATGGCAAACATAAAAGGAACTTAATGGAATTTGGGGGGTTCTACTTTTGCTTTTGTGTTTACACGTCCTTTGTATATGCTTTCTATTATGGTTTCCAGTTTTGTGTTTTTATGGGATTTCTGTGTGTGCAAATTTATGACTATACATCTATATGTGTTTCGTGAGCTTTTTCCTTAGTTCTTTTTCTTAGGTTTCTCTTGTCCTATTCTTGTTTGCTTTTAAATATTTTTGTATGTCTGTTAGGATCCTGGTGAGGAAGGCAGATTTGGGTGCATGGGCAAGTGGGGAAAATCTGGGACGAATTGGGGGATGGAAAATTGTAATCAGAATATATTATATTTAAAAATCTATTTTTGTTTCCAGTTTCTGACTATTATTAATAAAGCTGCTATAAAGATAGTAAAGACAGTGTCCCTGTGGTACAGTGGAGCATCTTTTGGATGTATGCCAAGAAGTGGTATAGGTGGTTTTTGAGGTAGAACTATTTGTAATAGCCAGAAACTGGAAACAACCCAGATGTCCCTCAACTGTAGAAAGGACAAAGAAAATGTAGTGCCTATACACAATGGAATACTATTCAGCTATTTAAAACATGAATTTGCAGGCAAATGGAAGGAATATGAGAATATCATCCTGAGTGAGGTAACCCAGTCCCAAAAGGACATACATGATATGAACTCACATACAAGTGGATATTAGCCATAAAATATACTCCACAGATCCAAAGAAGTTAAACAAGAAGCAAGGCCCAACTGAAGATGCTTGAATCTCACTTAGAAGGGGGAATTAGTCAGAGGAGGCAGATGGAGCAAGAGAACTGGGTGGGAAAGGTGATGGGGAGGGGATGGGGGAGGTGTTTCAGGATCAGGTGTGGGGAGAGAGAGTCGGCCATATGGCCATAGGAACGAATAGAAATCTGCAGCTGAAGGGATGGGGACATCTCTATTATGTGCCAGAGACCTGAGTATAGTGGAGGCTCCTAAGAATCAATGGGAGTGACCTTAGCTGAGACACATATCAGTGGGGATACAGAACGGGAAGAGACCACCTCCTGTAGCCAGGCAGGAACCACAATAGAGCAATAAAGACATCAACCCATCCACAAAACTTTCAACCCCAAATTAATCCTGTCTACAAGAAATGCAGGCACAGCGGATGGAATAGAAATTGAGGAAATGGCCAACCAATAACTGAGCCAACTTGAGACCATAGGCAAGCACCAATTCCTGACATTATAAGTGATACTCTGTTATGCTTGCAGACAGGAGCATGTTGTCCTTTGGGAGGCTCCCCCCAGCAGCTGACTGAGAGTGATACAGACACCCACAGCCAAACAGTGGATGGAGCTTGGGGACGCTTATGGAAGAATACCAGGGAAGATTGCAGTCTCTGAAGGGATAGGAACTCCACAGGAAGACCAACACTGTCAACTATCCTGGGACCTTGAAACCCCATCCAAAGAGCATACATAGGCCGGACCTAGGCCTTCACACACATATGTAGCTGATGTGCAGCTTCACCTTCATGTAGGTCCTGAACAACTGGAGCAGGAGCTATTCTATAGCTGTTACCTATACATGGAATCTGTTCCCCTATCTGCCTGAGAGGGAAAGAAGCACCTAACCCTGCAGAAACTAGATGTGCCAGGGTGGAGGGATACCTAGGGGTGCTCCACCCTCTCAGAGAAGAAGGGGAAGGGAGGAACTGTGAAGAGGGGTCGGGGGGACAGTGATCAGAATGTAAAGTGAGTAAATTTTAAAAATCTATTTTTGATTTTTAAAAAGTACAAAAGCACTGCAAGAAGTGGGGGGAAAGAGCAGTCCTTGGGAGCTGGACTTGAGAGCACACACATAATTTATATGAAAATTTGTTGGTTTTTTACTTGCAGCTAAGTCTTCTCCATCTCACTAAAAGGATGCCCAAAGGAACTTGCTCATTTGCTGCCTTCCACAGGAAGACAGCATCTCCCTGTGCTCTAAAGGTACTTGACAGCTCTGAGAACATTAGCATGGGAACATCTTCCAAAATTAGGAAGTAAATATAAAGGAGCACTTCCTATTGATAGGACTCTCTCTTTCATCAGAGAAGAGACCCTTGCCTGTAACTCTCCCTAGAGGGAACTCTTGGTCCAAAAAAGCTATGCAACCACTTAGAAATACTGTGAGACGATCAGCGACACCAAGCTTATTGGGGACTAGCAGGGACAGTGACAGAAAACAATCAAGACTATGCATCAAGACTATGTGGAGGTGAGAAGGCCCTTGAGAGGCACCTAGAAATGTTGGATTGCATATCTATTCCTTTGCATATTTATTTCCTTATTAGCAGACTGGGGAGACAGGACTGGGGCTTGAGCTGAAATTTCTTCCCTAGAATTACCTACTGTAAACATTTTATGCATAAGAAAATGTAATGCAGCCTGGTACTTCATTACATGAAGTCCAAATCAAGCCAGCTAGTCCATGAGACAAAATAGCTGACAGAGACTCCCAGGAACACTCTGGCTATGTTTGGAGTAAATGTGGAGTTTGGAGTTTTATGGTTCCAGGTAACATTGCATTTTCAAATGCTGCCTGAAAAGGTGTCTCACCTCTCGAAGATTCTTTAACGTTCTGCAGAACAGGGATGGCTCAGAAACTATGGTGTTATTGGATTTAAATGAGATCTTGCCATGTGCTGGGAGACATTGAGTGGTAGCTCCTTTTTTGTTTTTTTCCTGTTTCCTCCATAATTCTAGTGGCACCATTTTAAACTTAAAAGTATGGGTAGACTTTAAGAAACTTCAGTTTTCTGGGAGGGGGGCTTACAGCAGGAGAGATTCAGCAGTTAAGAGTTCTTACTTCTGGGTTCTTTCCAGCTTCTGGCTATTATAAATAGGGCAGCTATGAACATAGTGTAGAATGTGTCCTTATTACCAGTTGGAACATCTTCTGGATATATGCCTAGGAAAGATATTGTTGGATCGTCCAGTAGTACTATGCCCAGTTTTCTGAGGAAACAAGAGACTGATTACTAGAGTGGTTGTACAAGCTTGCAATCCCACCAGCAATGGAGAAGTGTTCCTCTTTCTCCACATCCTCGCCAGCATCTGCTGTCACCTGAGGTTTTGATCTTAGCCATTCTGACTGGTGTGAGATGGAATCTCAGGGTTGTTTTGATTTGAATTTCCATGATGACTAAGGATGTTGAACATTTTTTCAAGTGCTTCTCAGCCCTTCGGTACTCCTCAGTTGAGACTTCTTTGTTTAGTTCTGTACCCCATTTTTTAATAGGGTTATTTGAATTTTTGGAGTTCAGCTTCTTGAGCTCTTGTATATATTGGATATTAGTCCC
>NC_034613.1:48094214-48099497 GCF_900095145.1 Mus pahari | reverse complement strand
AATGGATGTATCTGGAGGATATCATCCTGAGTGAGGTAACCCAATCACAAAACAACTCACTTGATATGCACTCACTGATAAGTGGATCTTAGCCCAGAAACCTAGAATATCCAAGATACAATCTCCAAAACACAAGAAAATCAAGAGTAAGAAAGACCAACACATGGATACTTCATTCCTCCCTAAAATAGGGAATAAAATACCCATGAAAGAAGTGGCAGAGACAAAGTTTGGAGCTAAGACAAAAAGATGGACAATCAACAGACTGCCCCACCCAGGGGTCCATCCCATAATCAGCCACCAAACGCAGACACTATTGCATATGCCAGCAAGATCTTGCTGAGAGGACACTGATATATCTATCTCTGTGAGGCTATGCCAATACCTGGCAAATAGAGAAGTGGATGCCCACAGTCATCTATAGGATAGAACACAGAGACTCCAATGGAGGAACTAGAGAAATTACCCAAGGAACTGAAGGGGTATGCAACCCTATAGGTGAAACAACAATATGAACTAATCAGTACCCCCAGTGCTCATGTCTCTATCTGTATATATAGCAGGAGATGGCCTAGTCAGCCATTGTTGGGAAGAGATGCCCCTTGGTCTTGCAAACTTTATATGCCCCAGTACAGGGGAATGCCAGGTCCAAGAAGTGGGAGTGGGTGGGCAGGGGAGCAGGGTGGGGGGAGGGTATAGGGGACATTCAGGATAGCATTTGAAATTAAAAAAAAAATTTCCAGGACTATCAAAAAAAAAAAGAGTTCTTACTTCTCAGAAATGGACATGAGTTCACATCCTAGCACTCATAATAGCTGAGTCCCATTCACTGAGGCAAGCTAAGCCAGGAGGATGTATGATGCTACTTGGCTGCCAGCTTCGTGGTGGTGGTGGTGATTGTGTGTGTGTGTGTGTGTGTGTGTGAGAGAGAGAGAGAGAGAGAGAGAGAGAGAGAGAGAGAGAGAGAGAGATTTGAAAGTCCAAATCCAGCAAGAGTCCCTGTCTCAAAGTAAAACGGCCAAGTGTGCACACACGCGCGCGCACACACACACACACACACATACACACACACACACACACACACACACGTGCGCGCGCACAGCACACACAGACATACTTGCTCATACACAAAAGAAAAAGAGATATCTTACATACAAAGTAATACATTTCATTGTGGATTTTTCATAATGCCAGGCTGTGTTTTGATTTATTCATTGACCTTTCTCCCTTCTGCCCTTCCTCTTTGTCCCCCTTCCTTCATCCCATTGCCCCTCCTATATGTCACATGTATTCTAGTGGCCTCCTTAGGAACCGTCCTGTATCATGGTCTCTTTTGTAGTCATAAACTTAATTTAAAACTAGTTTTAAAGTATGTTAACACAGTACAAAAATTTGACTTAACTTTTTAATTCTCAAATCATTATAACATTTTGACCTTACCTTTTTTCATTGAGAAGTATATTAGCAGTTAGCTTTCAATGACAGAACATTAGTTGAAACCAATCTCAAGATACCTAATAACAGACTACCTGGCACATTAGTAAGTGGAGGAGTAACTCCTGAAGACCATCCATCCTCCGCCTCTAATAACCAATAACTAGCTGGAACTGGTAGTGCATCTAGAATCTCAGCACTCAGGACAAAGAAGCAAGATGATCAGGGGCTCTAGGCTAGCCTTAGCTGCTAGCCTTAGCTACATAGTGAACTTAAGTCAAGCTTGCTTCCCGTGAGACCCTGTCTCAAAAACAGAATAAAGCAAAACATCTCAAGAAAACATCATCCACTCATTCAAGTAATAAGAAGGCTTCCTGGATTTCAATACAAATCTTGAAATGCTTTTCAAACATAAATCTTAAATCTCTGGTTTTGTTGCTGTTTTCAGACACTAGGAGAAAAAAAAAACAGGTAAATAAGGAATGTACATGTAGTGTCTACTTGTGAAGCCAGCCATGAGAAGGGTGAGGATAACCAGAGCAAAATACTCAAACAAATGGCATAATTTTCTCTCATATTTCATCTTATACCCTCTCCTGTCATCTTCCTTCCCTCCCCATTCCCCCCAAACCCCCCACCCCATCCTCTACCCCCACCTCCTATGCTTACTTGATACTCTTAGATGTTTTCCACAGGACTGGATTCCTAGCAGCTGGCCATTTCTATACTCTTGCTACCAAGAGCTGTTTCAACAGAGATTTTTCTACTTCTATTTAATACAAAGTATCAAATGTCCCTGGAAGAATTTTGATTGACTCAGCTTGGATCAGGTGCCCAAGTATCTACCAATCATGGTATCCAAGGAAACGGAGTTCCATAAAGACATAGCAATCACTATTTAAAAACATGCTTGGAGGAGATGAAAGACCATTCCCAGGCGAGCATTTCTCTTAATACACAGAACATTAGATGAAAGCCGCTGCAAGCAGGGCTTCATCGTCTTTGATGGAAGCCAGCTGACCAGCCCACCAGCCGAGCACAGCCCCCAGCAACAACCAAAGAGTCTGGAAAGGCACACATTTTTTATGTTGACTCTGAAGGACTAAGGAACCAAATATTATCAATCTCTTTTCTCTAATTCAGATATGCCTGTGGTTTGGCAAGAAACATTCATTTTATGTAAGTTATTCAAGGCTAGGCAATACAAACTCACCCCATTTTTATTCTTCATACCAATATTTGATAATTAATTAACTTACATGCCATGGCATTTTCATCAAAGGACCTCCTAGTAGACATTTATCAAGTATTAGTCAGGTTCAGAGGGGAGGCCAGAAGTGCTGAGAAGACAAAGGCAGGGGGGTCTGTGAGTCTGTCTGGGATGATAAACTTCTGGAAAGTATCTTTTCTAACCCTGACCTAGTCAGAATGGGGCTCAAGGGTAGAACATCCTCCAGCCCAGATGCCAAAATTCAGTAAGAAGCAAAGAGGGAGGCTAAGTTGCTATGGGATCAGAGATTCTTACATCTAGAAGATTTGGGGGCTGGGTGCATCTGAGCCTCCTTCCATCTGCATCTTCTTTGTAGGTCATCAGCAATGATATGTGGTGGCCATGTACTGTTTAGAGACTGGTTTAGCTCACTAAGAAAAGTTTTCATCATTAGAATCAGAAGATTATTCTGGAACTTGAGATTTGTGTTCTGTTTTAAGACAGGGTCCTACTGTGTAGGGCAGAATGCCTTCAACATCATAGCAATCCTCCTGTCTCTGTCTCGAAAGGGCCAATGAAAGACTCTGTTTCAGACTGAAGGAAAGGCCATTCAGAGTCTGCCCCACCTAGGGAGCCATTCCACGTGCAGACACCAAATCCAGACGCTATTGCTGACGCCAAGAAGTGTTTACTGACAGGAGCCTGATATAGTTGTCTCTTGAGAGGCTCTGACAGATCTGACCAATACAGATGTGAAGGCTCACAAGCCAACCATCAGACTGAGCACAGGGACCCCAGTGGAGGAGTTAGGGGAAGGACTGAAAGAGCTGAAGGGATCTTATCTGGCATTAATGGGAGGGGATGCCTTTGGTCATGTGAAGGCTTGATGCCCCAGTGTAGAATAATGCTGAGGCAGTGAGGCAGGAGTGGGTAGGTGGGTGGGGGAGTACCCTCATAGAAGCAGGGGGATGGGGGTTTGCAGAGGGGAAACTTGGAAAGGGTCTAACATCTGAAATGTAAACAAATAAAATATCCAATTAATAAAAAGAAAGACTGTTTCAGAGGATATAGGTGAACATTGTTCCTGAGGTAGTACTTTGGTCTTCACAAGCATGCATAAACATACTTGTGTACCATACACTCACATGCACACATAGGCATAAAATATAATTTTTAAGAAAGAGAAATGAAAAGAGCACAGCTGCACAGAGCATCGCTTGAAAACACAAAGGCATGGATAAAGGTTATGCATCTACAAGCCAACCAATGCTCAAGACTGCCAGGTAACTCCTAGAAGTGAGGAGAGATTAGTGGGATGGATTTACCACTTGCACTTTGAACAGGAACCAGGTAGACTTCTGGGCTTCAGAGCTGTAAGGCACTATATTGTTATTTAAACCATCCTTTCTGTAGTTCACAGTTGTGGCAACCAAAGCCGGTGACTACAGGTAATGAAGAAAAGAACTTGGAAATTGTCCACATAGCATTTACACTTCAGTAAAGGAGAGGGGTGGTTGGACGAGCATAATAACATATGGCTCATGCCTGTGGGTGGGGGAACAAGGGCTTACAGAAGTACTAGAGGTGACCTAATTTAATATGAGTAATCCAAAATAGACACCTCGAAAAATATCTCTAAGAGTTGAGTAGAAGTAATGCATAGCTCAGGGTTGATTGGGTGGGAAATGGGTTGTGAGAGGGGAGACTATCCATGTGCAAAGGCTCCAAAGTGGGAATGAGCATGGTGCATCTTGGGAACAGAAAGAAGTCTGCTAGGACTGTGCCTGGTGTGTCAAGAGGAGAAAGTGATGAGGACAGAGATTTACTGTCCAATGTTGGAGAGCCTTAACAAATTGTAGACTTCAAGCTCTGTCACAAGAGCAACTGGTGTGTTCAATACTCTTTTGTTGTTATAAAAAAATGTCTGCCAAAAGTGACATAAGGAAGGAAGGGTCTATTAAATGTTTCTTAAATAATTGGAGGGCACAGGAGATCATGGTGAGAAAATCTTGGGAGTGTGAAACGGTGTGTACTGTTGAATACTGAGCCAGAAACCAGAGAGATGAATGCTGGTACTTAGCTCACCTTTTCCTTTCTTCCCTTTTTATTCTACCACATGGGATGATACCACCCGAATTCAGGGTAGGTCTTCCTTTCTCAGTTAAATCACTCTGGAAAAACCCTCATAGAGTATGTAAGAGGTTCGTCTCCAAAGGAGATGCTAAAGTCAGTTGGCAATGAAAAATAATTCTGAAGACAATCAACATGAAACTTATTTATATTTGGAAAGATAGCTGTGGTTTTAGACAATGGATTTAAAAACAGGAAGAGGAGATAAAGTGTAGTGCTCTGCCTGCAGAGCCACTGTGGATCCGAACCGGAGCGCGGGAAATCCTGAAAAAAGGAACAGGGCTGCAAAGGAAAAATGGGGCCCTGACAGGGTGTCTGATCAAAGCCCATATTTTATTGTTGGAACTGGCTTAAATACAAAGAAGAATTCCCAGCATGCCCCTGAGTCCTCTGAAGTTGCCACGGGGTTCTCGCGATGATGGGGGGCGGTCCAGCGGCGGCGGTCTGGCGACGGCGGTCCGGCGACAGTGGGCGGTCCTGCGACGGTGGGCGGTCCTGCGACGGTGGGC
>NC_034613.1:48090626-48094203 GCF_900095145.1 Mus pahari | reverse complement strand
TCTGATCAAAGCCCATATTTTATTGTTGGAACTGGCTTAAATACAAAGAAGAATTCCCAGCATGCCCCTGAGTCCTCTGAAGTTGCCACGGGGTTCTCGCGATGATGGGGGGCGGTCCAGCGGCGGCGGTCTGGCGACGGCAGTCCGGCGACAGTGGGCGGTCCTGTGACGGTGGGCGGTCCTGCGACGGTGGGCGATCCTGGTATTCCTGCTGGAGGAGGAGTGGTTAGTGGGGGTGGTACGCACCAACAATAAAGAGATAAGTTTAGGAGACCATCATGATACGCTACTAAGAAGTAATAATTGCTTATACCAAAGCAGGCATGATAGAGATAGAGGGAAATAGATGGGTTTAGCATGTAGGTTTGAGCTATAGCCAAACTCATTCTACTATTGGGATGAAAGAGATATGATAATGAAGACAATTTTCAGTGATAAGGATTGTATATGGAGAAATGATCAAGACTGGAGCAGGTTTCAAGGAAGCCCCTTTGGGATGTGGGCATCAGAGACTCATAAACATCAAATTTTGGCAATGGAAAAAGGTAAAACATTGAGAAATTAAACAGACTGGGTGTGATGAATTATTTATTTTTGAAATATTACACAAGAAACAAAGTAAAAGGAGGATTAGAAATTGGAAATTGGAAATCATTAACCAAGTTCAGGATTCAGTTATAATACTATAATTAAAAATACTGGTTTCTAAGCAGATGTGATGGCACATGCTTGCAGTCAGTATTTGGGAGATGTAAGCAGGATGATTGGGTGTTCAAGGTCAGCCACAACTACATAGTAATATTAAGGCCAACTTGGCTACATAAGACTCTGTCTTAACTCCATCTCCTACTAAAGTAGTGGCTTCCATAGGACCTAGTGCCATATTTCCAGTATTTGAGAGTGAAGACTTGAGGATTAGATGTTTGAGGCAAGCCTGTGCTGCCAGTTTGTACATAATTTAAAAAAAAAAAACAGCCAAAAGGAACCATCACCAAAATTGGCTTCTGAAATAGGGTAGTGTCAGTGTGAGTGGAGATGAAGGTTCATTCTTAAAAGTTCTTGAAGTGAAAAGAAAAGTGTCATAGTTCAGTGATAGTTTGTAAGGGAAGTGAGTAGGAAGAGCAGTGAAGGCTGACTGCTGACTCCTGCAGTATTTCATATGTAGACAGACAGAATGGATCCAACACAAAATTCAGGAGAAGAAGCAGATATTCATTGTGGGTCGATGATACATTCTGTTTGGGATAAAGTATGAAATGAACAAGGGCAACATCAGTTTCTGCTTTCCCATTGTCTGGAGTCAATCAGTATGTACTCATTCTAATGAATCTTACCCTGTGCTCTGTGATTACCATGGCATGCTTGTGGCGGTCTGGGGACAACTGTTGGGAGTTGGTTATCTCCTTCCACCTTGTTACAGTAGTGTCTTTCTTGTTTCTACTTCTGGATAGCACAGTCCAGGTTAGCTGACCCACATACTTCTGGGTTACTGCATCCAGTTTTTGATGTGGGTTCTGGGGATTTAAATCAGGTCCTCAAGCTTTTGCAGAAAGTACTTTCACCTGCTGACCCATCTCCAAAGGCTTCTCTCACATTTTGTTATAGCTGTATTCTCACTGTATAACTTGTCTCATTATATCTCTGTATTAGCTATATTTTCACCTCAATTCAAATGTCATGTTCCTTTGAGATTGCATTCAACAATTATCTTGCCTAAACATGTACTCATCGGGTTGTTAATAGTGCTAAGAAGAATAATTTTATTAAAGTGAGAAATAAAAAGCCATATAGTTTCTAGTCAGTAGGGATGAAATGTCCAGGTTGGTACCAGCTTAGTTTCTCTGCGTCCTATGACACAAGCATGTGGTGCTTTCATCAACAAAGTCATACCATCAGGTTTTGGAGGATAACCAAGAACAATGGCAAGATCTCGTAATATTTAGGGGAGATATATGGGACCCTACTGACTAATAACTCAAAAGGAGACAATCCATACCTGGTGCTGAGATTTTTATCTGATATCCTATGGTGTCTGAGAGAGGCATTGTCCTTATTTTGTAAGATATTTCTATTTAAACTCAGTTTTATAACTACCAATTAGTGCAACCCACATCAAAGCTGCTTCTTTTTGCAAAAAGTGACAATACAGAAAGCCACAAGTGGTCAACTACACAGAATACAAGACTGTGGAATGCTCAGCCTCAAATGGTACATCTCCCATGCTTCCCCCTTTAAGGCTCAGGAGTTATTGTCAAGAGTGGGCTGGAAGAGTGTAGAAGCTAGTGGTACTGGACATCTTCAGTGAGACAGTATTTGCTAGACACGATGACAGGGCCATTGCACTCATTAACCCACAACATCTGTGACTTCATGTGCATGACCTGCACAACATCAAGCCAGAAACAAATCTCAGCATGGAGCAGCTCCTGAAGTTCTACCTCTAATTGAGAAGGAATTGGTAAATGGTGTGGGGGGGGGGGTAATCCATTAAAAAAAATATAGCCTCTGAGAAGATAGCCATATTTTACCAGATGGTCCTATGCTTGCGCATATCATTGCAGTACTAGGTGGATTCAGTGGGTTTTAAAAAGGAACATAAAGTTGATGGGACAGTGGGGGATGAGGTGGGGTTAAGAGTGCTGGCACTCATCTTTCCATGCATTTTACTCTGGATACTATGTGACTAGTTGTCTCATGCTTCCATTACCACTGCTAAAGTTACATCCTTTGTTCTGTCTTCTACCCTTGAACTGCATCCCCTCAAACTGTGAGCCAAAACAAATGCTTCCTTCTGTAAGTTGCTTTTGCCTGGGATTTTGTCACAGCAACAAGAAAAGTAGCTAATGCCATGTGCCAATCACAACTTGCTTATCCATCAAAGGAATAACCTTATCCATCCTCTAGGAATAAAAAGGTAAATCAAGACATTCTCAGAAGAAGGACAATTAGTAACACTGTCACTAGCAAACCAACCTTGATATAATGGCTGAAGGAAGTTCTCTGAAGACAAAAGCAATTTTACAGAAGAAAGCATGGAACTTCCATGAGTGAAAAAAAACAAGAGAACAGGTTAAAAACAGAATCAAATATTTCACTTGGTGATATATTATATCTGTAATTATATACTGAAGTTGGGGCAAATATCTTAAGACTTGGCTGATATGGAGCACAGTGATTATAAAGTATCATGAAAAATTTAAATATGTGAATGGCAAAGTGACCAAAAGAAATCAAGAGACATCCTTCACTCAGGGTGATAGAGTATCAATACTCTAGCCATTCTAATATCACATAAAATTGGCTTCCAACCCAAAGTTAGCAAAAAAGACAAAGATGGCACTTCATACTCATCAAAGGTAAAATCTACCAAGAGGAACTCTCAATTCTGAATATCTACGCTCCAAATACAAGAGCAACCACATTCATTACAGAAACATTAGTAAAGCTCAAAGCACACATTGCACCTCACACAATAATAGTGGGAGATTTCAACACCCCACTCTCACCAATAGACAGATCCTGGAAACAGAAACTAAACAGAGACACATGGACTCTAACAGAAGTTATGAAACAAATG
>NC_034613.1:48083786-48089879 GCF_900095145.1 Mus pahari | reverse complement strand
AGGAGGAGGAGGAGGAGGAGGAGGAGGAGGAGAAAAAGGCAGTCTCAAGAGGGGGTATTTTATATGAGTGTGTTGGCATAAGATTCTCAGGAAGGCAAACCTGTAGATGACAGGGAGTGGAATGGTGGTTGCTAGCAATGTGGGAAGGGGGCTTGGTGTTACTATAAAAGGGACACAGCACAGGAAAGTAGTAATGCTGCAACTGACCTTCTTGACTGTGGGAGTGGTCAGTGACACAAATATTCACATGTGGCAAGATTGCATAGACATTTCATCTGTATGAATATTCAGTATTGACAGTATTTGAATAAGCTTCATTTTCTCACGTGTAAAGTGGGTTTTGTATAGCACCTACACCCCCGGGCTACTAGAGTGAGCCGATGAGATAAAACAAGTGCTTAGCAGGCAACCTCCTAGCATGTAGTAACTGCCGAATGTAAGTGTTAACTGTTAGTAGTAAGAGCATCATTTTCTCACCCAGTTCTAAAGCACATGCCTGAAGATCTCACTCATTGTAAATGCAAGTGATGTTGGTCTTTCCAGCTGCACCATTTCAAAACCTTTTGAGAGAATTCTCAAGTTTCAAATACACCTTTACTTACTCGGGGTCCACATTGTGGTTTTGACTGAGTTCTATGGTGATGCTTGGGTTCAGTCAAAGGCAGAGTTCAAAGGGAACTTTAAAGGGGGAAGGGCTGCGATCAGCAACTCCCTCAGAACAAAGTTTGCAAAATGGAAACTGCTGAGTTTTGCACAAATCTTTGGTCAGTTTGCTTCCTGAGGCCAGACAACTGTGCTCACAAAGCTGGAGCCCTAAGCTCAGAGGAGAGCAGTGGGTGTGGAAAGGAAAGAGGAGCCTTCCTGTGTCCAGCAGCTGCCCTGGGAGTGAAGGGCAGTCACAAACAAGCAAGGCAAAAATCAGGTCCTGCAGAGAGCTGCCTTGTCTACTAGTTGCAGCAAGTCACCTTCAGAACTTTCTCTTTTTTCCAGGGAAGCCTTTCCTCACCTTTCTTTCTGCACAATTAAGACAAGGCTATGGGGAATCTTCCAGCATTCAGAGCGCAAAGCTCACAGACTTAAACAAAATGCATGCTTCTTATATCAGTGATTTGATTTTTTTTTCCTGCTAGATGGCACACACCATAAGAACAGGGACTGTTCTTCCTTTTTAATATATAATTTATTTTTTATTTGATTTTTTTTCCCGCTAGATGGCACACACCATAAGAACAGGGACTGTTCTTCCTTTTTAATATATAATGTATTTTTATTTCATATTCATTGGTGTTTTACCTGCATTTATGTCTGTGTGAGAGTATCAAAAACCCTGAACTGGAGTTGCAGACAGGTGTGAGCTGCCATGTGGGTGCTGGGAATTGAATACAGGTCTTCTGGAAGAACAACTGGTGCTTTTAACCACTGAGTCATTCTTTTCTTCTTTCGAGATAGGGTTTCTCAGTTTCTCTGTACAACCTTGGCTGTTCTGGAACTTGCTCTGTAGACCAGGCAACCTGGACTTCAAGTCACAAAGATCCACCTGCCTCTGCCTCTGGAGTCCTGGGATTAATGGTGTGCACTGCCACTGTCCTGCTAACAGGGAGTATTCTTAGTCACCGCCCACCATACTCCTAGCTCAGACCTGACATTCACTTAATATTTGTAATTTATTATTAAATAATTTTTGAATATTTTTGAATGAAGTGAATATTTTTGAATGAAGTCAGCTTCTTCATTCTCACTTCATCTGAATTCACTCAGTGGGTTTCTGTTCTTTGCAAGCACGAATATAAAGAAATCAATGAAAAGTCAAAGTCTCAGAAAAGCTCAGATCACATTCCTCCCTGTCTTCTTTTCTTTTCCTTCCTTCCTTTTTTCTCTTCTCTTCTTTTCTTTTCTTTTCTTTTCTTTTCTTTTCTTTTTTCTCTTCTTTTCTTTTCTTTTCTCTCCCCTTCTCTTCTTTTCTTCTTTTTTCTTTTTTATTCTCCTTTTCATTGTTTCTTTCTCTTTTGTCTCTCGCTTGTATACTACATATTGTTGTCCCATTCATTACCTTCTCTTATTCTGCTCCAACACCTACTGATCTCTTTTTCCTGACTAGTTGCCCTCCCTCCCTCAAGTATCTCCTTTCATGTGAAGGTCTTGTGCAGGTAGTCACAATTCCTTCACATTCATGATTGCAACAGCCATGCCGTAGCCCAGAAGACAGTATTTGAAAGTACTCTTCCCCATCATATGGGTCTTACAGTCTTTCCACTCCCCCTTGCATGATGCCCCCTGGACCTTAGAGTGGGTGAAATAGCTGGATGTCCTATGTAGGATGAACACTCAGCAATCCATCATTCTCAGCACTTTGATGAGTTAGGTATCTCTGCTTGGACTGTAACTTGTTCTAAAGGAGGCTTCGCTCACTAAGGCTGAGGAGTTGCACCCGTCTATATGTATGAGTACAGTTCCTTAGAAGGCAAGTAAACATGTCCATTTAGCAGAATTTAGGTAGTAGATCCTCCCACAGAGACTGTGTCCTACTTAGCTGTAGAGTTTTGACAAGGTTCACATTTATTTCCTCTCATGAAGCAGGTCTCAGATCCAATCAGGAAGCAACCAATTGCATCCAAAAGAGCCACACCATTATTGCACTCCCAGGTCTACCTCAACTGACAAGCCATGAGAGACTAAAGACCGAACTACATCCTTGATGGCTTTTCTCCCTCAAAGGCTTGCACAGAACCTTCTGGCATCATGAATCCTAGTTAACAGGGAAGACGTTTCCAGTTCAGTTCCAGCTTGAATTTCTCTGTGTCTTGTATCCAAATTATGTACATTGTCTCCGGTAAAGGGTCTTGCAAACTAGTTCTGGACTAGCGATCAGTTCAGGATTTTTCCCTTCAAAGAGTTTCCTTGCAAATGGAATTGGTCTGTGTGTAACACTAAAGGCCTGGATTTCTGCCTCGGGAACTTAGAAGACTAAGTGGTACTTCTCCTCAGGCCTGGACTAAAGAAAGACAGCATGTCACTCCTTTCCTTCCCTCCATTCTAGTTTCATTTTTAGGTTGCTAATCTGACCTTTAAGTTTTGTTCTTTTCTCCCAAAAGGTGTTAAATGCAAAGAGAAAGTAGGTATTTCCCCCAACTGCTATTACCAAAGTGATACCACTTTGTTCCATAGATTCTTGGCACATGGGACCAATGAGCTCCTCACCTGTACACTACAAGAGATTCTATCCTTAGTTCAGGGCCAACTTTTCTTGGAAAATTCAAGTGACATTTCTTTTAAGTGAGAAGAGAACAATGTGATTTATACCTTGTCCATTGAACCTACTGCTTTAGCAAATGCCAGACTTTTTTGTTTGTTTGTTTTTCAAGACAAGGTTTCTCTGTATAGACCTGGCTGTCCTGGAACTCACTCTGTAGACCAGGCTGGCCTCAAACTCAGAAATCTGCCTGCCTCTGCCTCCCAAATGCTGTGATTAAAGGTGTGCGCCACCACGCCTGGCTCAAATACCAGATTTTGAATAGAAGATTTATTAATTAGATCCTAAATGAAGTCTTTGTCTCATTTAGTACAAAATTGAACAAATGCACTCAATATCTTTCAAGGATTAAATAAACTCACAAAATGAGGCATAACTTGAGAATATTATTTTATTTATTTATTTACTTGCTTGCTTATTAATTTTTGAGAGAGAGCCTCTCCCTGTATTCCAAGCTGTCCTAGAACTCACGACATGTCTTCAGCTTGCCTCAAACTCCTGGCAATCTTTAGCTTCCTAAGTGCTGAATTATAGGCACGAACTACCACACGGACAAAAATAACTTGGAAAATGCCAATTACTCTTTTATGTTGAATCTGTAGGTAATGTGCTTTAATATTTAAGAAGATATTGCTTTCTAACCTGTTTCCAAAAAAAAAAATTTCTTGTCACTTCTCCCTCCTTCTCCTCCTCTTCTTCCTCCCATGCCCCCTCTCCAACAAGGTTTTATATATTTTCATATATCCCGAGCAGGTCTTAAACTCACCATAGAGACTGAACTCAAGGCTTTGTACAAGCTAGACAAACACTGTACAATTGATTCTGTACTCTATCCCTCCAGTTCTTTTTAAATCAGCCTAAGATGCCACAACACCTCCTCTGGGAAACCTTCCTGTACTGCCATCAGCATAGTGCACAGTTAACTCCTGTACCTCTACAACGGTCCAAGAGGGTCCTTGGAGGACTTGACTCTGTACTTCCTGCTATATATTTATCACCAGATTTAGTGCCCCTGAATATAACCACCTGCAACCAGTATTCTATGTAAGCTTTGTGATTGTGTGTGTGTGTGTGTGTGTGCGCGCGCGCGCGTGCACTCAAATGCACACACATGCATGTGTGCATACATGCATGCCTGTGTATGAATATGTGAAGACCAGCGGTTGACAACAGCCTCTTATTTTTTGAGATGATGTCTCTCACTGATCTTGGAGTTCACTGGTTCAGCCAGACAGGTTGGCCATTGAGCTTCAGGGATATGCTTCTCTGAGCTCCCACAGCACTCCCCACTGTCCCAGCACTGGGGGAACACATATATCTTCACTTGACTGTAATGTGGGTGGTGGGGATCTGAACTCAGGTTTGCATGCCTTCACAGCAAACACTTTCCTAACCGAGTGTCTTAGTCAGGGTTTCTATTCCTGCACAAACATCATGACCAAGAAGCAAGTTGGGGAGGAAAGGGGTTATTCGGCTTACATTTCCACATTGCTGTTCATCACTGAAAGAAGTCAGGACTGGAACTCAAGTAGGTCAGAGAGCAGGAGCTGATGCAGAGGTCATGGAGGGATGTTCTTTACTGGCTTGTTTCCCCTGGCTTGCCCAGCCTGCTGTCTTATAGAACCAAGACTACCAGCCCAGAGATGGCACCACCCACAACGGGCCCTCCCCCCTTGATCACTAATTGAGAAAATGCCTTACAGCTGGATCTCATGGAGGCATTTCCCCAACTGAAGCTCCTTTCTCTGTGATAACTCCAGCCTGTGTCAAGTTGACACAAATCTAGTCAGTCCACCGAGCCATCCCACACCTCCTAGGTAACACTTGTACATGTTCCCCTACCATGGACTGAAGTTCCCCTGTCATAGATTTACCACAGTTATCTATTTGCTAGTCAGTTTCCAGTGGTATGCTAATATATGCTCAGCAACTCATCTTCTGAAAGGAAAAAACTAAATTCCTAGTCTGAAAAGATCATAGATTTTCATAGCTCCTACACTGCTAATTTCAGTTTCTCCACACGAAGTAATAGAACACCCAGGTTGGAAAGAGATATCCAAGAAGCCCTTCATTATCCCATGTACAAAGTCTATGCTTCTGGTCCAGAAGTTACACACAACTTCAAGGGCAAAGATAATGAAATGCACTTAAACCAAGTAGGCAGTCCCCGTGGTTTGAGTATCTATGACCTCTGTCTTGAGTATTGTGTTCAGTTATAAGTTTTTATAGTCATTCCTCAGTATCCAGGTGGGTGTAGACCTAACTATTCCCATAGATGTCAAAGCATGAAGATGTTCAAATTCTTTATATAAAATGGTATTGTATTTGCATGTAATGTATGCAAATCATCCTATATACTTTAGCTCTTCAAATGTTAGTGATCTACACCTCTAGGCCCCAGATGACTTGTTAATGCCCAACACAATATAAATGCTATGTGAATAGCTATTAATACTGCATTATTTAAGGAATAATGCAAAGCAAAATTCATGTAGACGAATGTAGAAAAGAGAAAAATTTTAATGTAAAACCCACAGGTATGGGGCTGGCTATATAATTCCTTGATTTAATCGTGTATTTCACAGCTGGTCTGTAAGATTTCTACTCATCTCTGAAGTCAGGAGGAGTTTGCTTCAGCATGTTGCGGTCTGTTTCCCTGACTATGCTGGGAGCTTGAAAACTGAGCCTGGGCCAGCTTGTTTCTCACTGCATTTCCAGCAGATGAGGCATTACTAATTTTCACTGGAGGCAGCAAGGCATAACAATTCTTTTGTCTTTTTCCTGAAGAATCGAGGGATGAGAGAGAGAGAGAGAGAGAGAGAGAGAGAGAGAGAGAGAGAGAG
>NC_034613.1:48070477-48083021 GCF_900095145.1 Mus pahari | reverse complement strand
GAGATAGACATACACCTGCATGCACAAATCCACACTAGGCCTGGTGCTTGGCATGAGCTTTTGAAACCCCAAAGCCCACCCCTAGTGACATACACCCTCCAACAACTCTACAGCTTCTAATCCTTATAATCTGCTCAAATACATTTAAATATATGAGCTTATAGGGGCCATTCTTATTCAAACTACCACACTTATGAGTTTGTTTATTTTTTAGGAGCTGGTGCTACACACATGGATGGTAATCAAATTGTTGTGGAAGTTCAAGAAACGGTTTATGTGTCAGATGTTGTGGATTCCGACATAATTGTACATAACTATGTTCCTGATGACCCAGATTCAGTTGTAATCCAAGATGTTATTGAGGATGTTGTTATAGAAGATGTCCAGTGTACAGATATCATGGACGAAGCAGATGTATCGGAAACAGTCATCATCCCTGAACAAGTGCTGGATTCAGATGTAACCGAAGAAGTTTCTTTAACACATTGCACAGTTCCAGATGATGTTTTAGCTTCTGATATTACTTCAGCCTCAATATCTATGCCAGAACATGTCTTGACAAGTGAATCTATACATGTGTCTGACGTTGGTCACGTTGAACATGTGGTTCATGATAGTGTAGTAGAAGCAGAAATCGTCACAGATCCTCTGGCTGCTGATGTTGTCTCAGAAGAAGTGTTGGTAGCAGACTGTGCCTCTGAAGCAGTCATAGATGCCAATGGGATCCCAAGTATAGTATTGCAGAATCCAGGCTTTAAAATTTTTTTTATTTATATTTCGCTGTCTTTTAGGTCCTAGGGTTCTGATTGAAGTCAGTATTAATGGCCCTTAAAACTACATCTTTAAAGCTTATTCAGAGTTTTTTTTTTTCTTTTCTTTTTGCTCCTCCATCTGAAATTGTTTCTGTAGATGAAATTCACAGGTAGAGTTGGTCCTGTTACATAGTCTGTAATCCAACTCCCCAACAATGGTCAGTAGCAGCTGTGAATGGAAGTCCAAGGATCTAGCAGTTGCTCAGTCCCACAGGGCAAGCAGGCACATAAGACAAATATGAGCTTTCTATTGAGGAGCTATCTTCAACTTTCTTCCTAAAAAACAGACAAGGTATTATAGATATGATAATTTAATCTATATATTTATTTATTGCAGTGTTGAGTACAGAGGCCAGAGCTTTGTGTGTTCCAAACAAGTACTCTTCGTTGGACTAGGCAACCCCACCCTGCTTTAAGCATATTTGTTTTAAAAATCAGGATCTTACTAAGTTCCCTTGAACTCACTCTTCAGCCTGAGTAGAACTTGAACTTGAATTCTTCTGCCTCTGTCTCTTGAGTAGCTGAGACTAAAAGTCTGCCTGCACCAGTGGTCCTGGCCAGACCTGCGACTGATGCCACCGAATGCCATCCAGCAAGAGAAGTCCTTTCTCAGCTTTGGGAAATGACTATTAGAATACCCTGAGGACCAGCCGAAGGGGCTTTAAAGCCTATCCACCTCCCCCACCCCCACACCAGTGTTTCTTGTAATAAGACTGACTACTCTGAAGCCACAGGCCTGCTCTCAGCAGGAAAGAATGCCAGAAGCGTTCTATTTGAAGCCCAATCCCAAGGGCGACTCATAGAACTCTCTAGAAGTGAACTTTCAGTAATCAGAGCAATAGCTAACATGCAATGAATGCTTCCTACCTCTGTGCCCAGCACAATATGACACTCTCCTTAGAGTCTAATGAAGCCTCACAGAAAGGCCCTTACTTCACTGAAATCAGCAGTTTTCTGGGACCATTGCCAATCTAGTAAGACCACACTGTGGTTGGAATCAAGTTTTTACTTCATAAAGTATTAAAAACCAATTGTTAAGACTCTCTAAGAAATCACAGTTGATGCAAAGTCTCTCCTTAATTATGCCTTTTATTCCAACATAGTGTTGTTTAAACTGGCAGAAGCTGTGACTTTCTTGTGAGTGTGTCTAAGTGACCTTGAAGCCCTCCACTGAGAAACACAGCAGGAAGAGATCCCACAGGCTCAGCTTTCTCCTTCTCTGGCATCCGTTCAGAGAAACTGAAATCCGTTGGCTTTTTAGTGCAGTGGGTGACACTGCCCACAGTCCCCTACCTACAATCTTCAATAGCTTGACATTTCAAATCATTTGAATAAATCAAAGTGACAGAGGCACCTTAAGTTGCTGAGTTGGGGAGATGCTCATAGAGAGTGAGAAAGACATTTTCATTTTGTTGCTGATGAGCAAGATGAGTAAGTTTAGAAAGGAAGTGGGGCACTTTGTGGCAAGAACCTGTTCAGAGACAGCGTTACAGTAGTGCCTCTGTCTCTGGAGTAAAAACCTGGTGCAGAACTGTTTCCAAACTATACAAAATGGACACTTTTAAGAACCTAGTCTGAGGATCTGGGGATGCAGCTCAGTTGGTAAGGTACTGGCATAGAATGTGTGAAATCCAGAGGTTGGCTTTGATTCCCATACTGTATAATTTTGTGGTGGCGCATGCATATAATTGCAGCACTTGGTGAAAGAGGGAAGACCAAAAGTTCAAGGTCATCCATGGCTATATAGCAAGTTCAAGGTTAAGCTGGATAACTTGTGACCCTGTCTCAAACCAACTGAGGACTGAAGACATGACTCAGCAGTTTAGAGCACTTGCTGCTTTTGCAGAGAACTGGGGTTCTGTGCCCAGCACCCACATTAAGTAATTCATAACTACTTGCAACTCCAGTTCCAAGAGATTTGACACCCTCTTCTAGCTTCAGCAGGCCTGTACATATGTCATGTGCATAATACATTCAGGCCCATAAACATACATATGAAGTAAAAACATAAATCCATAAAAACAGAACAAAACCCAACAAAACAATAAGGCAACAAAACCAAGACCCCACCTGATGTGTAAAATTCACCTTTTCCCTGAAAATAAGAAAGCTTTGATCCAGTAAGTTCTAACCTGCACTGCAAACTCTTACAGTCACTTAAAGAAGTGCATCCAGGGTCTGCAAGATATCGCAACAAGCAAAGGAAAGGCACTTGCCACCAAATCTGACAACTTGAGTTTGGTCCCTGTGGATCCATATGGTAGAAGGAGGGAACCAACTCCAATAAGTTTTCCTCTGACTTATACATGTATGCAATGGCCTGTGTCCTCCCATTAAAAAAAAAAATAAATGTTAGAGAAATAACATTCAAGCTGGTGAGATGGCTCAGCAGTTGGGCACATTGAATGCTTGTCCAGAGGATCAGGGTTCAATTCCCTGTACCCACGTGGTGGTAGCTCACAAGTGTTTGTAACTCCAGTTTCAAGAGACCCCAAACCCTCACATAGCCATATATGCAAGCAAAAGAACAATGTGCATAAAATAAGGATAAATAACTTATTTTTTTTAAAAAATAACATTTAAAAAGTCTTGTTTTATTTTTAATTGGGGGGTGGGAGGGGAGCTATGTTCACATGAGTGCAGAATACATATGAGGCACCCAAGTGAGGGTTCTAGGAACTGAACTCAGATCATCTACAAGATGAGTGTGTGCCTTTAACTATTGATCCATCTCTCCAGTTCCTTAAACAAAGCCCTCTATTTTTAAAGAGGCCTATGCAGTTTCTTTTCAATGTAACTTGAACCTAGATCTCCTATACCTATTGACTGAAGTCTTCGTAGAAAAACCACTGTTTAAAAACATAGCTCTGGCGATCTTCTATGTGTGTGCAGGAATACCCTGAATCTGTTTATTAATCGAGCATTTGAATATGCTCAAAGCAGAGGGGAAAAGGGAAACAAGCAAAGAAACAACACCCAAGAAATTTACATCAAAAGCTGAAAAATACCATCTGAGCCCAATTCAGAAAAGAAGATCATTTTCATGCGAATCAACCCGATATCAAAATATCAAACTATCATCTACAAATAGATGATAGTGGGCATTAAGAAGAACTGACTTAGAGGGGATTTGGGCAGGGGTACTTCATAGTTGAGTCACTGTAATTGTCAAGTTGGTGTTGTAAGATTTACCAACAAACCCCAGCACCTCACTCTGGAGTATGGGTTTCTTTGTCTTTTGGCTTTCAGTTTAGACACAGAAAGAAGTCAAAAATCACAGGCAGAAAGAGTTATATCTAAATCAGCAGAGTTGAAAGTAAGAGGGACTTCTTGGCTCCTTTGTAAGTAGAGATTGAATGATGACAACCAACTCCAAAAGCCTACGAAGAAAATACAGCTACATGGTCAGCTACTGGACACAAGTAATGCCCTTGTGTTCAAAGTTCCCTTAGTTCTTGATCAAATCATGCCATTGCTAGTGTCAACTCTGTAACAAAATCAGAGAAAGTATGTTGCCTCTAATAAGCTCAATCTTCCCAGCACATTAGAGTCACCCAGATGTCCGCCTCCCATCTCTATCACCATGGGGACATTGGGTTTATACATGCATACTACTATGCCTGGCTTTATGTGGGTTATGGGGATTTAAATTCAGATCCTATTTTATTGGCAAGTGTTGTAGATGGGCCTGGTGCTGTTCTTGTGAACTAATCTCCTAATGAATAAAGGAGCCAATCAGTGGGCGAGTAGGGGGGACTTCTAGGTTGGACAGAGAAAGCAGGAGAGAGGTAGGTCTTTTGGAACAGGGATAGCATAAAGGCAAGATGTAGCTGCTAGAGTTTCCCGGTATCATGGTGGACCTATCAGGATTTGCCACAGAAGGAATCAGATTTAATAAGGCTTAAAAGAGAAGATTTTAGTTGTTGCACCTAGAGCTTGAATTACTAAGTCTGTGTGGTATTTTCCATCAATCGGTGGTTCGCCTGAGTTCAAGAGAGAAAGGTATGGTGGCCAAGTGTGAGTTTGCCAGATGTGCAGCACAAAGGCCATGGGGGATTTGAATCACGGGATTGGTGTGGTAGTGACCCACCAATGGGCACCTAGCGAGCTGGGTGGAGAGATTGTGGAGTCCTGAGTCAGAGTCTCCATGAGATAAAATCAAGTCAGCCATTGTCCACCAGTGCATGTCCCACCAGACTGCTGGGGGCTGAGAGTTGCCAGCACAAGTATGGGAACATGCTGGCTCGATTTTTTAATATTTCCCCGCAACAGGCAACCAACTCGTCCATCTATATCCCCAGCATCACCTTGAAGTTTTCAAAACTCTTGACATCTGAGCAACTTCTCAATTAAATACAATCAGAAATTGTAATAACAATTTGCTGCTGGGTTAATAACATTCAGGAATCAGGAGTTTGGTCCTTGATTGATTGATTTAATTTCTAGGTATCATTATTTTAACTCACTCCTAGGTGATATCAATGCATGTCAAACATCAAGAACCACAAACTAAGAAGGAATGATACACAGGTGAAATTAAAGGAGTCTAACATGTATATAGGCATATGCTATTTCCGATAGTGCTTTCTCTAGTAGCAGGCATGTAATATGGGTAATCAATATTAGCATTTATCTTAGTCCATTAAGTTGGATAAAACATATTACCATAGGCTAGGTACCTGCTTCATAGATAGCCACTGTTTTGTTTTTTCTGTGGCATCCTCTAATAGAAGGGACAAAAAGCTCTTTAGTGACTCATTTGCAAGGACACAAATTCTTTTCATGAGACTCTGTTGTCATAGCACAATCATCTTCCAGTTGCCTCACATCTGTCTTAATGTATTACCATGAAGATTTGAATTCAGCATACAAACCTTGGAAGACACAGATACTCAGTCTATAGCAGTAATGGTAGGTCATTTTAGCACTGAAGTATATGCAGACTTAACCAAGGAGTCAAGTCTGTGCTCTGACATTGGCCAGGCAGTAGGATAGCTATGCTGATGCCCCTTGCTTAGAGATAGGATCCTGAATACCCATGGACTTGACGCTTGGTACAATTTGCCCATCGTTTACCATTAGGTGACCAAGCTGGAGTTCATGTATAAAAGCCAAGAAGGTGGGTAGAGTCCCCGACCACACAGTATATCTGTAATTCAAAGATGAGGTAAGGTGGAAAGACAATTAACCTGGAGACCAGAGAATGGATGGAGCACTGGCACTGGTTCAGAAGAGTGAGCATACATCCATCAACTCCAGGCTAAAATCTTCAACTGCAAAAGTGGTGTCCCCTTCCCTTTGGCAGCAATTTAAAATTTTAGGAGAATCTGCTAAGTCACATGCATAAGTCATATTAGGTCCTCGCTACTGTAGTCAAGAGTCACTTTTTGTAGTTGAGGTCAAAGTCTGGTAGAACCTTTGGATTCTCTTCAGTAGAGAACTGTGTGCTGGTGTGGTATAGCTGGATACAACGCGTCATTCTATAGCTGAAGGCCTTGTCTACCCTAGCAGTTGCCTCACTGTTAGAATAGCATACAATGAAATACTGACCCTTTGGAGTTCACCCAACAGCTCTTCATACAACACATAATACATTTTAAGTGATGGTGCTTTAAAAAATATGAACAATTTTATTAAATTGGAGAATTTTCTCATTCTTTTTGGAGGGGATAAGCAGTTCCAATAGAGTTGAATGAGATTACAGGACACCTGTTAAAGGAGGGGTTCCTAGATTTGCTAAATTGTTTTTAAAAGGATGGAAATGGAGAGGAGTCTGAGGAAAAGAAGGTCCAGCAACAGGCCCAAAGTGGGATCCAGCTCAAGGGGAGGTCTCAAGGTCTGACACTATTACTGAAGCTATGGAGCACTCACAAAAAGGGATCTATCATGACTGCCCTCTGAAAGACCCAACAAGCAGCTGAAAGAGTTAGATGAAGTTATTTGCACCCAACCAATGGACAGAAGCAGCTGACCCCTGTGGTTGATTTAGGGAAGGTTGAAAGAAGCAGAGGAAGTGGGAAACCCTGTAGGAGGACCAACAGTCTCAATTAATCTGGACCCCTGAGATCTCTCAAACACTGGACCGCTAAGCAGACAGCATACACCAGCTGATATGAGGCCCCCAACACACATACAGCAGAGGACTGTGGGGTCTGTGTTCATTTAGAGATAATGCACCTAACCCTCAAGAGACTGGAGGCCCCTTGGAATTTAGAGGTCAGGTGGGGTGGGGAGTGGGGACACCCACAGGGAGACAGGTGGGTGGGGAGGAGGTATGGGATGTGGAACAGTTGGGTGGATGGGGAGGGGCAGGGAATGGAATATGGAGTGTTAAAAAAGAATTATACCATATGTATTTTTTGTTTGTTTGACATTATAATTTAGCTATGTGAGATTCCTTCCTTCCTTTTTCTCTCTCCAAAATTGCCTATGTACTTTCCCACTCTCTTTCAAATTCATGACTTTTTTCATTGTTATTACATGCATATATGTATTTATATATACATGTGTATATTTAAATATAACCTGTTGAGACCTTAAAATTACAAATAAAATTAATTTTTTTTAAAAAAAGAAACTATTCCTACCCTCAGAGAGCTAGCAATCTGGTTTTAGAATCACCACTGTAATTTGCAAGGTAAATATTCATGAAAACACTCAGATAATACTTGGTGAATAAGCAGATAGATCAATATAAAAATAAATAAACACCAAGCCAAAACCAAATTGTCAAAAAAGAAAAGGAGCTTTCTAGGTGGAGACCTAGTGGGAACTTACAAGGCAGAGGAGACTGGGAAGAAAAAGATGTTTCTGTTGGATGAATATACAGATCAGAGAAGCAGGGGCACTAAGTGTGAGGTCCAAAATGCACATGAAGAGGCACGCAAGGGCAAAGTAATAAAAACCCTTGTGCCATGCTAGAGAGCTGGAACTTAACCCTATTGGCATGAAACATGGAACTACTGAGCCAGTGTTTCTGGTTTTAGCTACATATTAGAATCACTTGAAGAGCTTTTAGAATACTGATTTCGAGACATCACCCTCTGAGATTCGGGTTCTGTTGCTTTGGGGTAGAGCCTGGGTATCTGAAGTCTGTCCAGATGTGTTCAGTATCTAGCTAGAGTTGAGAAGCACTGCACTGGAACATTTCAATCAGGCCAGTGATGCTACTGTGTTCCTGTTTTAGAAAGCTCACATAGAAGCCTTGGGTGACTGAAGAGCTATGTGGACTGAGACAGAGGGAGACTCGAGAGTGATTCCCAGAGAAATATATACCGTTGAATGTCACCTGCAAAATTGACCATTAACTTTGGGAAACAATGTAGCAGTTCTTCAAAACATGGAAGTCATTATATAATCCAGCAATTTCTTATTTATTTATTTATTTATTTATTTATTTATTTAAGCATATGCACATGAATAGAGCAGTCAGAGGACAATTTATGGGAGTCAGTTTTCTCCTTCTACTATGTGGATCTCCAGGTAGCAGTTCTTCAAAACATGGATGTCATTATATAATTCAGCAATTTCTTATTTATTTATTTATTTATTTATTTATTTATTTATTTATTTATGTGCATGCACATGAATAGAGCAGTCAGAGGACAATTTATGGGAGTCAGTTTTCTCCTTCTACCATGTGGATCTCCAGGATCAAAGTTAGATCTCCAGGTTTGGCGGCACTTGCCATGTCAACATCCCCTGTGACCCAGCAATTTCAACCTGAAATACATCTTCAAGAGGCTACATCTGTGTCCATGCAACACTTGTGTGTCATGGTAGCAGCATTATTCATGATCGCCCTAAATCATAAACGACCACAATTTGCTTCGAGTGAGAAATGGATGGTGAGTATGTGCATGGGATTTTCATCATTTCAAATTTCATAAGCGAAGGGATGAAGGACTGACATGTGTATGGAACTTTTACATAGTAATGCTAAGTAAATGTATGGTTTTTATATGTGAAGCCTGTACCCACTCTAGAGCATGTCTCTTTCTCTCACATGTCTGTCTCTGTCTCTCTTCATGCCTGAGATGAAACCTATGTTAAAACCTTTCTTTTTTTAAGTTTTTCTTTTCTTATAAATTAACACATCGATTGCATTTATTTATTTGTGTATGGGTGGGGGTGGTAATGGAGCCATCTTGCCAATCTTAAGACGTTTTCTTAATAAACACCAACTGTTTCCCACAAACTCCTGACATTCTTTTCTATGTTTACCTTCCATTGAGTACCAATCTCGACTCTGGGGGGCGGGAAGGAATACAAAAACAAACGCAGGCAGCAGGTGGCAGCATAGACTGCTTCGCACTGCAAACTTTCTTCATTGTTGCTCAATATGGGGACACTGAAGTGCTGTTGAGCTTTCTTTCTTTCTTTTTCTTTTCTTTTCTTTTTTTTCTGCTGCTTAGTTGTGCAACTATGTTCTTTCAGTCTGCATGCTCCCTTCATTTCTTTGTCGATGTGGTTGAGGACTTTTTCCCAAAGATCCACCAATTTTTTTTGTTAGTTTGTTTGTTTGTTACAGTTTTTTGTTTTGTTTTGTTTCATTGATTATTTTATTTATTTACGTTTCAAATGTTATCCCTCTTCCCAGTTTCCTGGTTTCCCCTCTGCAAGCCCTCTATCCCATCCCCTCTCCCCTTGCTTCTATGGGGGTGTTCCTCCATCCACTCACCCACTCCCACCTCACTGCCCTCAATTCCCCTACACTGGGGCATCTATCAAGCCTTCACAGGACCAAGGACCTCTCCTCCTAGTGATGCCCAACAAGGCTATCCTCTGCTACATATGCAGCTAGAGCCATGGGTTCCTCCATGTGTACTCTTTGGTTGGTGGTTTAGTCTCTGGGAGTTCTTAGGGTCTTGTTGGTTGATATTATTCTTTCTATGGGGTTTCAATCCCCTTCAACTCCTTCAGTTCTTCCCCCTAACTCCTCCATTGAGGTTCCTGTGCTCAGTCTGATGGTTGTCTGTGAGTATCTGCTTCTGTATTGGTCAGGATCTGACAGAGCCTCTCAGGAGACAGCTATGTCAGGTTCCTGTCAGTAAGTAATTCTTGGCATCCACAATAGTGTCTGGGTTGGGTGACTGTATATGGGATGGATTCCCAGGTGGGGCAGTCTCTGGATGGCCTTTCCTTCAGTCTCTGCTCCACTCTTTGTCCCTTCATTTCCTTTAGACAGGAACAATTCTGTATTAATATTTTTGAGATGGGTGGGTGGCCTCACCCCTCAACCACGGGTCATGACTAACCTCTGGATTTGGTCTTTATAGATTCTTTCTCTCCTTTGTTGGGTATTTCAGCTAATGTCAAACCCCTTGGGTCCTGGGAGCCTCTTGCTTTCCTGGCATGCCTCATCCACCACTCTACACACCTCTGTTTAATTTTCTGACCTTCCCTACTTCTCTCCACTCAGTCTCCTTCCACACCTGATCCTACCTGCTCTTTTTCCCTCCTCCTCCCCTCTCCCTCCAAGGTCCCTCCCTCCCTCTACTGCCCATGATTATTTTGTTCTGCTTTCTAAGAAGAAGAAAAGCACCCACACTTTGGTCTTGCTTCTTCTTGAGCTTCAGTTGGTCTGTAAGTTGTATTGTTGGTATTCCTAGCTTTTTTCCTAATATCCACTTATCATTCAGTGCATATCTAGTGACTTCTTTTGTGATTGGGTTACCTCACTCAGGATGATATCCTCCAGATACATCCATTTGCCTAATAATTTCATAAATTCATTTTTTTAATTGCTGAGTATTACTCCATTGTGTAAATGTACCACATTTTCTGTATCCATTCCTCTGTTGAGGGATATCTGGGTTCTTTCCAGCCTCTGGTTATTATAAATAAGGCTGCTATGAACATAATGGAGCATGTGTCCTTATTACATGCTGGAATATCTTCTGGGTATATGCCCAGGAGTGGTATAGCTGGGACCTCAGGTAGAAAGAACTATGTCAAATTTTCTGAGGAACCGCCAGACTGATTTCTGGAGTGATTGTACCAGCTTGCAATCCCACCAACAATGGAGGAGTGTTCCTCTTTCTCCACGCCATTGCCAGCATTCACCTAATTTTTAATGAACACGACTACCTCTAAGGTTAGGAATTCCATGAGCCATCCCTAGCTAATTTCTAGGTCCGATGGAATAGTCATGCTGTTACTAGGGTTACTAAAGATCAGAGCCTGGATCCTGGAAACCCTAGAAACCCAGGCTCAGCCACTCATCCTTAACACATCAGTTAAACAAACAAGTAATAGTGAAAAGCAGAAAAATTAAACTCATTCAATGTGGCCACATTGGGAAGAGGGATAAAGAAGTCCATTGACCTCTGCTCCCCAGCCCCTGCCTCCACAGCTATCTTGTTTAACTTCCAGGATCCTAACATGAGGTTTAGGTTTAAGCAAAGGGTCAGAGTTATTCAGAAGTAAGCAGTCCTGGTCAAGGTGTGGTCCTGTCTATCATAATCTCAGCTCCAGTCTCTCCTGTAAAGTGATGTGACAAGTTGTCAGAAATGTGAGAAATTCCTTTCAGGGAGACAAGTTCCCCTTGGGACTGGTATGAAGTTTCAATGGGCTTTTTTCTTCTCCCAGTACACAATATCTGGAAGAAATTACAATTCCTTACAATGCCTTGTTTCAATAGTGTTGAAATGCTTCTTTCCAGAATGTTGGAATTACTATCAGGACAGTAACTATTGACACTCTCAGGAGAGACATCATTGTAAGATCCATTAGCACCCTAAACCACTCTCATGACTACCAAAGACATACTTGAGACCTTGTTAAAGTGGAATGGTTGTGTCCCAGAAAGGAATTTCTCACATTTCTGACAACTTGTCGAATCACCTTACAGGAGAGACTGGGGCTGAGACCATGATAGACAGGACCACACCTTGACCAGGACAGCTTAGCTCTCCAAAACTCTGGTTCTTTGCTTAAACTTAAACCTCATGTTTAGTGGAATGAGGAGCTAACCTCATTAAAACAGGACAAGCTAGATAGATCCTAAACACATTAGAAATGGCTGCTTCTAAACACAGCCTGCTCCATCCAGCCTGTCTTGCCTTGGTCCTGAAAATTTTCCTATCAGTACCCTTTGCTCTATTTTCTCTGACACTCCTGCCTTAGGCTGACCTTTTCCCTTGATAACTGTTTTCCATGTTGCGTTTAGAGCCTCAAGCTCTCTCCTGCAGAGACAGATTCCTATCTCTACCTCTGGAGCCTCATAAAGTGATGGTTCAAGGAAGTTGCCTCTAAAAACTTTCCATGTCCAAAATAGTCGAATTTAATCCTTGGGACCTCTCATTTCATGAGAGGTTAAAAACCCAACTGTTATTCATACATAATAATGTCTTTTAAAATGATTGTTGTGAGATGCAGTATGATTTGTGAAAGCCCACCCAGGGAAGCATACAAGTAACACAGGCCTGCCCAATCTGGTTCCTTCAAGATGATTGTTTTTCCTGTCTGCCACTGCACTCTTGTGGCTAGCAATAGTCTCATAAAGGCCTCACTGCTGCTGTGACAGGCAGTGCGAGAGCGGGAAGACATCCAGACACACACCTGCCGTCATGCCACACAGTAGACACCCAGAAGCTCACTTGCCACAAGCCACGCAGTGCACCACAGAGGTCACCCAGAGACTTGCCAGCTGTGTCGCGTGGCTGCCTGATGTGGGAGCCATTACAGTGTCAAGTGTGTGGTGAGCAGACAGGAGAGAAAGAGAAGTGGAA
>NC_034613.1:48054525-48069540 GCF_900095145.1 Mus pahari | reverse complement strand
GTGTGTGTGTGTGTGTGTGTTTGTGTGTGTGTGTGTGTGTGTGTGTGTGTGTGATCAATCAGAAGTTAAGAGCACTTACTGTTCTTGCAGAGGATTGAGGTTCAGTTCCCAACACCCAGAGGACAGCTCACAGTGGCCTCTAACTCCCGTTCCCAGGGATCTGATATTTTCTTATGACCTCCAAGGATTCTTATACACACGTGTTGCACATATATACACTCAAGAAGGCACACAAATACCTAAATGAATAAAATTATACATATGATCAACTATTGGAGGAAACTTTAAAAGGTAGGGGAAATGACAAGCTGAGTGTGCTAGCAAATATCTTTAATCTCAGCACTTGGGAGGCAGAGGCAGATGGATCTTCATGAGTTTGGAACCAGCCTTGTCTACATAGTGAGGTCCAGGACAACCAAGAGAACAAAATGAAACCTTGTCTCAAAAAAGGAGTGGTAATAGAGCTCTCAGATACCCCTAACTCAGCATTTCAACATAGCTTTTAATATATGCAATAACCAGGATAAAATAGTGAAGGTCCACAAAGCTCAGATGGAGTGTTAATAGGCACAAAAATCAAGTCCATTTCCCCAGCAAATAAATACCTGCTCCCTCCCAGAACCCACAGGCAAAATAAAGAGGATGCTAAAGGGGTCAATGGTTGTCACAGCTGTGGAAAAGAGTTACTGTTGGTGAGATTGCAAGAGATCCAGGCTTTGCCTTCTCTGTAAGGGAAGATGCCCTGCTCTCCGAAGAGAAAGCCAGGTCTTCAGCTCTAATGACAGCTGCCTCTGAAGACAGAAGCTGCCCCGTATTTCCTAGTGAAAGCTTCAGACAATCACCCAGGCACCATAAGTAATTTCTGATGTGGCAGAGCATTAAAATGCTATTTTAAAAAATGCTATTTTAAAAATTAGATTTCTGAGATCAAGGTTCTGTCTGCTGCCTTAACCAATAATACAGGCCTCTTTCTAAATGAACTTGTGGAGTTACTGGTGTTGACAGGGACTCCAAAATCAAGAGACACTCAAAACTTTTACCAACAAGCTTTTTTAAATCCTGAAGGGGTTGTCATCATCAGTTCCAGCCCTGGGAATCTCAGATGTATCCTTTTGTGTTGTATGTGGCTGAGAAACAAGGTGTAGGTCCTCATGTAAAGTCATAAGATGTTTCCAGATTCAGATAACTCTTCTCTGGTAACAGATGTGCTTTTCTAGGATGCTTACAAACACACTGCTGCAGATTTGCTAATTGAATGAGGCTATGGAAACAAGTTTGACCTGTCTCACTCCACAATTAAATGTCAGTGCATCTTATTCAAAAACAGAGGGGGAAAGGACTGAAAAGTATTAGTGGGTCCCAGGAGAACATAAAAGATCCTGTTGATCCAAGGGAATCAATGCAAAGTATTAAGGCACTTCTTTATTATTCAAACCTGGAAAGAGCCATTAACGTGGTTCTCATCCTGCATGCCTTTGGACATGATCTCTTCCCAAGAGACCATGAAGCAAAGAGGGCCAGAAAGTGGGTTGGAATATAAATCTCAAGGCCTATCCCACACAATCTTCAAAAATATTCCCACGGACCAGAAACCAAACCAAAAGTCTAAGCGCAGTGTGTGTGTGGCGGGGGGGGGGGGGGGGGGGGTGGGGGGGGGGGGGGGGGGGGTGGTGGTGGCTGGTTCACGTTTAAGTCATAACAGGTACATTCCCAAGAAAAGATTGGCAACTACATTTTACACACATGACTCCTTTCTAGGATACTAATATTTCATGGCATTTCATGACATCTTCTCTGGGTGGATAGAGGCCTACCCCATAAATAGTGAAAGAACTCAAGAAGTGATAAAAGGTTTATTCTCTACAACAAAAGCTGTTCTGAGTTTCCTAAGCCTTGAGAATGTCCTGAGAATAAGGTCACTTAAGTGTGAACTGTTGAGACTTGAAAGTTCTCTTCAAAGAGAAAAGAAGACATCTTAACTATATATTATGTAAAGAAATGTGTATGTAATAGATATGTCGCTTGGTCTTCATATAGGGCCCCTAACAGCAGGAGCAGAGACTGTCTCCGACTCTGTTGCCTGCCTATGGACCCCTTTCCTCTAACTGGGATGCCTCGCCTAGCCTCAGTAGGAGATCTATCTAGTCCTACCACAACTTGATAGACCAAGGCAGGTTGCTATCAATGGGGTGGGTCTCCTTCTCTGAGGAGATAGAGACAGGGACGGGGAAAGGGAGTAAGAGGAAGGGGCTGAGAGGAGAGGATGGAGGGGAAGCTGCTATTGGGATGTATGTAAGCAACTTAATTAATGAAAATAAGAAATGTGTGCATCTATCTGTAGTTGTAACCTTTATGTCTTGAATTGCCTCATTTTTTTCTTTTAGGTATTCAGTATAATTTTATATATTCAAAGACTACAATTATGCTCAATTTTCCTTTAATCTATTCTACTGGTCAATCACCTGTTGGAATTTTGCTTTGGTGTTTTGCCACATCCTCAGTATAAAACTATCAGTATATACTTTTTACAATCCAAGGAAATAACCGTCTTAAACTCAAAAGTTAGACTGATGACAGTCATCTTACAAAGTCAGATGACCCTTGATATTTTGAGAGTAGCATAGGGGAATCTGTAACATTTTAAAGATATGTGAGAGTTTGGGCAGTATAGTCCTCCAAGATTAAGCTTATATCACATTCTGCCTTGAATTTTTCTTTTTAATTAGTTACATTTATTTGCTCTCTCTCTCTCTCTCTCTCTCTCTCTCTCTCTCTCTCTCTCTCTCCCCCCCCATGGGATCTTGTTATGTAGCTCTGCCTACCTGCAACTTTTTATGTAAATGAAGTTGGCATTGAATTCCTGCAGAACTGCCTGCCTCCCAATTGCTAGGATTAAAGCCATGTGCCACCACAGTTGGCCTTGTCTTGACTTCTATGTGACTGACATATAGTAGAGATTTTTTTCACCTTTATGATCTATTTAGTTTTTTTTTCTCTTCTTCAACCTGTAATGTTTAAGGCCCCTCAAAGCCACTGTTTAATCTCATTTCCCAAAGAAAAGTTCTTTGGGTAAAATTGGCATACCCAAACATGTTTATTTTTTAAACCCTTTGAAAATGTAAATTTAAAAGCCACCAAAATAATATATAACTCTTGCTATGTCATTTAGACAGGACTCACTTCTATAAGCCAGAGCCCACTCTACTCCTTTACTGGCTTCTTTCTTACTACTCATGCTTAGATCCTTGTTAAACGTCACTTCATTTTTTTAAAGATTTATTTCTTTTATGTAAGTGCACTGTAAGTGTCTTCAGACACACTAGAAGAGGGCATCAGATCCCATTACAGATGGTTGTGAGCCACCATGTGGTTGCTGGGAATTGAACTCAGGACCTCTGGAAGACCAGTCAATGCTCTTAACCACTGAGCCATCTCTCCAGTTTCTAAAGGCTTTCTCTTAATAAGCTTCAATGTTGCTAAAATAAACAGATACTAGTACAACTTAGTGGTAGGGGCAGAGGAAATTGCAATAGTGGAAGTTCCAGCAGTAACACTTGAAGCCACTTTCTTTTCTTTATTAAAAATTTCTTTCATACAATATATTTTGATCAGATTTTATGTCCTCCCCTAACTCCTTCCAGATCCACCCACTTCCCTATCCACACGATTTATGTCTCTTTCTCAAAATGAACACAAAAAAGCAAGAAACAAAACACCCCACAAAAACACAAAAATCAAAACAGGCAAACGCTAGTAAGACAAAAAAAAAAAATCCAAACCAAACCAAATAAAAGTACTACAAAAATACCCTTGACATTGTTTAATGTTGGCCAACTACTCCTGAGCATGGAGTGTGGTAGTTGATATACCCAGTAACACTCCTCTGGAGAAAACTGATTTATAAGAAGGAAACAAATGGAGTTAGCTTCTTGGTTAGGGATGGGAGTCTGTCCAGTTCTCCTTCTCAATGCTGTGCCCCTTCAGACTTGAATCTGCACAGGTCTTGTGGGTCCTGTCATAGTCTCTGTGAGTTCATACATGCATCTGTCCTGTTGTGTGCGGAAGTCACTGTTTCCTTGGAGTCATCCACCACCCTTGCCTCTTAAAATTCTTCCACCTTCTCTTCTCCACAGATCCCTGAGCCTTGAGGGGAGATGTTTGAAGAAGACATCCCATTTAGGACTGACACTTTCTCAACAACTACAACAAAGGCTTATGACCAGCAGAGAGCAGCAGAGACCCCTGAAGTATAAACCTGTGTCTAGGCCAGCTAGTAAACAGGAAGTCTCCTCTCAAGTATGTACAATTAACCTGCTTCTGAAAGAATGGAAATTATGCTTCCCTTGACATAAGTGTGCTTCCCTAACACCTAAGCAGTTCTCAAACTTAGACATGAAGCAGGGCAGCAGATATGTTTAAGTCACCAAGAGCATCCCCAACAGAGCAATGATGTCTGTGAAACCAGAAACTGTCTGAAAAAGACAGTATCGAAGGTGAGTACCACTTCATCTATCCAAACCTAAGTTCATTCAAAGGGATAACTGAATTCTGAAAGAATTCCTAGCTTCAGATGATTGAGATGTGATAATTTCAGCTTTAAAAACAAAACAAAATAGTATTTGCAAAAGGACCCCTCAGGAAAGCTATTTAGCTACGTATTTTGCTGATCTACAACTAAAGAGCTAAATAAAAGCTCCATATTTGTGGGTCAAGAATCATTAAAATGTTTGAATGCATGGCTATAATGTTACCTTCCAGTTGGAAGAAGGTCCCAGAACGCTGATAAAATGGTCCCTTTCCTTCCACTGATGGGCCAAGTCTATTATTTTTTCCATTTGACACTAATATGCAGCTGGAATTTGCAGCCTTTCAAGAGGAGGGCAAAGCCATTTCATTTGTTTGCGATATCCTTTGGCTCTCACCCGATTCAATGAATAGCTCTTAATTACGCCACAGCTGAGTCATGGGTGGGTCGGTGGGTAGGGGTTGAGAGTCTAGGCTTTGGATTCAGACAAAACCAGGATTGAATCCTGGCTTTACAACTTATTGGCTGCATGGGCTGGACCACTTACCAAACCACTCTAATTTGCCATTTTCCTATTCCTGCTTCAAAAGGTTATTGTTGAGATTCAATGAGATGATGCATCTGAAGCACTTATCCCAGAGCACGGCCTGTGTAGTGTGCTCAGTAAATGTGAGCCTCCTTTACTTGAACGCTGTAAACATTGGAACCACACAATTACTAGTTCACCTTAAGGATGATTAATGGTAATAATAAAAGGCCGAACACGAGCCCCCATAAAGAAATTGGGCTCAGAGAAATTATGTAATTGCTCCAAGTCAGTCAAAAGTGTATTGGAGATGTGCCTTGTGATGTCACGTGTTTCAAGTTCAAGGCTCTATATTAACTACAAGAAGACTCAGCATCTACCCATCATCTTTGTTCTGAAAGAGCAATCATCTCCTCCCTGCAGCCTTCAACGTACCTCAGAGCCCTGGCATGAGGGAGTTATTGTCCTGTGTCCTCAGCTCACTGCACTAATGGAGTCTGGTTTCCAGGAAGCTGAGCTATTCACCTACAATCTCACAGTTTCTGAAAGGAGATTGGCAAAAGCCTGTGCATCTGCTATTCCTTAGCCTCAAGCTCAAACTTCTGGAACTTAAGAGTAGAATTAATAGGTCATGCAGGGAGCCATTAGTAAACATGAATGCCATTAGGGTTTGAGCAGTGAAGGTCAGGAGAAATCCAATGCACAATGTGATAGGGAAGACAGATCAAGAAACAGTCAACTGGGGTGAATGGTACTGATATGATTGGCATGGGGACTTAGGTCAGGAGAATATTAGGGTAGTTTGAGAGCTGTCAGAGCTTAGAGGGTAGTAACAAATCCAGCATCGATGGCAGGAGTGGTGAAGGATTCTAGAAGAATCTATAAAGGTTACGTGTTTTCTTTGTTGGTCAAGCACATTTCCAATTGGTCAGTGGCAAGAGTCTATTTTTATTCATTTATATATTAAAGGGAAATGTCTGAACTAATTTGCTGAGCCTAGGTGTGATTTTTTTAAAGACAAAAGCCATAGAAGCTTTAGCAAGTGGATGAATGGTGCTCAGGAATTTATTCAGAATTACCAACTCTCTTAACTTAGGTAACAGATAACAACACGACTTAATAATTGAGTTACTGAATTTCTGTCTGGTTAAATGAGCATCGAATATCTTTGTTATTTCTGTGTCACAAGATGTGTTGGTTTGGAGCATCACACTGTTCCTGAATTCAACCCCCTACGTGGTTATTTACTCTGAGAAACACTAGTGTGATCTTGAACACTGAGGGTTCCTGAGCTTCCCGAGGTGAAATCAAACTCGACATCATTGAGCGATATTTCCTCAACCTGCCACAGTGTGGAGCACTTAAGACATGCTAAAACATTGCTCTGGAGCTTTGAGACCTGTGCTTCTTGAGAACTAATGAGGAAGTGTTCCGACCTATGCTGTGCTTGTTATCCATGGCAGAATAGTCCATGCTAAGACCACTCAAGTACAGATGCCTACCCTCTTCCATTGGTTAGTGCAAGGATTCATCCTTCTCTCTGCAGCCTGTGGTCACTTTTCCTCGCCTTCCTTCATCTTTCACCTGATAGTGCTTGAACGTTCTATCCTGGAGCTTTCAACCCTGCCTTTCTTCCCAAGTCTCTGCACCAATCACAGAGACCTGAACTTTCAGATCTTTAAGATCAGATTCTTATTCTCCAGTGAACTATAACAATACCCCCTGGTAGATTTTTTTTTTTTTTTTTTGTGGATGCGTTGGAAGAAACAACAATATTTAGCTCAGACTATGACTATGATTCTGAATTTCCCACTCTGGGTGGAGACTGACCCTCCTTGCTTGGTAGATTATTTACAAAGTGCTCAGCAGAAACCCTCCGAGTCTTCTAGAAATTTAGTTCTTTGATAATGAGTTTAGTGGACCATAAGCATTTGCTCCAGCTCCTAGGGAGAAGTCTGTAAAGCACATGCATATTTGAAGGTGTGTTTCCTTTCCTTTTTCGTGCCTCACTGCCACGAAATGGCTGGCCCAGGACTGATGAATGTTGCTTAGCTTTAGATGGTTTAGTTCATGGTCAGTTGGCTTTCTTGCTTTAGGACCCTTAGTGAGATAGAACAGCATAAGGTGGAGGAGAGTTGCTTTGTTTCCTGGCAGAAGAGATGGGGACAGGGACTGATTTCCAATATCTCCTTTAAAGCATGTCCCTAACATTTTAGCTTCCTCCTGTCGGCCAAAGGCCTATGGTTCTACCACCTCCCAACAGAAGTAGTACAGGTTGACAACCATCCTTCAGCATATAGGAAGAAGCAGTGGATGGAGCTAACACACTCAAGATAAGACTATAACAAGAGGTTTTAAAGAACACCTTATCCAGCACATGTTTAATCCTAGTACTCCAGAAGCAGAGACATGAGGGTTTCTGTGAGTTCAAGGCCAGCCTGGTTTACAGAGCCAGTTCCATGGCAGCCCCACTAAATCTCAGCTTTCAGTTTGGGACTAAGGGAACCATCTCAATTTGACTTCTCCCAGCTGTCTTGAATTTTGACAATTCAGTCTCCCATAACTGAGGCAATCTCTGTATTTTGTTCTCTTAAGCTGTGTTAAGAATGTTGGCTTATCTGCTGACAGGAGCCTGATATAACTGTCTCCTGTGAGGCTCTACCAGCACCTGGCAAATACAGAAGTGAATGTTCACAGTCATCCATTGGACAGAGCACAGGGTCCCCAATGAAGGAACCAGAGAAAGTACCCAAGGAGCTGAAGGGGTCTGAAGCCCCATAGGAGGAACATCAATATGAACTAACCAGTACCCACAGAGCTCCTTGGAACTATACCACCATCAAAGAAAACACATGGTGGAACTTGTGGCTCCAGCTGCATATGTAGCAGAGGATGGCCTAGTTGGTCAACAATGGGAGGAGAGGCCCTTGGTCCTGTGAAGGCTCTATGCTCCAGTATAGGGGAATGCCAGGACCAGGAAGTGGGAGTGGGTGGGTTGGGGAGCAGGGGGAGGTGGGAGGGGATAGGGGAAATTAGCAAAGGGGATAATATTTGAAATGTAAATAAAGAAAATATCTAAAAAATAAAAAAAATAAATAATATTGGCTTATAATTAATTAGCTAAGGGTAGAGATGGGATGTCACCTAATTGTTGATTTGTGACCTTACACTGGTGACTTAACTTCCATGAGTTGTAACCATACCTCCTTGATAAGATTGATGTAAATGTAAAGTGATACAGGGTGATTGATTATCCTAACTGACTTGGGAATGAAGATGCTCCTTAGATACAAGACTTTCAATGCTAAGACCAAGGAAGCCCTGGGCAATCCTGGGTAGCTGGTCACCCTTGGGTATAAGGTATTTCGCTCATTATTATGACTTACATAGCTAACATTCCCACATAAGGAAGCCCTCCATATACACATCTGGTCTTCAGAGCTTTGTCTGTCTCAGGTGACATGTTACATGTACCTGAGAATCGGTGATGCAGGGCTTCAAATTCTAAAGTATGGTACATATTTAAATCATCACTGGGACTTTTAGCACATATATGCTCCTAATAATGACAGGTTTAATGGTAAAATATACAATACCCTTACAGAAAACCAATATTTATCACGTACCTCTTCTGCAAGAGATTATTAAATGACAACATTATAATTAAGGGAAACATACTTTTTGAACGCTAATTTGTTGATTCTAGGGCTTCATATATGCTAGGCAATACTGTACCACGCAGCTACACATCCAGCCTTTTGGAAAACATCTTAATGCAATTTAACTTAATACAGGAAAGGACATAGTGCCAATTGCCTGGCTCAATGAATTATCAGAAAGAGAAGACTGTGTACCAGTCCAGCCGGAGAGAGGATGATTATAGAAAAGATACAAAAAATATGCAAGAGATAGATGAGAGGGTTGCAAGTCTATCCCACACCAGCAGCGAGTGTATTTCTCACAGCTATGGGAAGGCAAGCCACAAGCTAATTGAAACAATTTTACCGAAATATTCACAAGACATTTGTTCTCACCCCAAAAGCTCCCTGTTCCTTCCACCAAGGTCAATATAATCTCCAGCACCTCGCCTTGAACCTCAAGTACACCTCCTCTTATTGTTCAGTACCTCAGCCATCCAGGAAAACTGCCAACAGACCCTGACCGGCTTTGACTCTGCCTGACAGGCAGGCTTTTCTCTAGTTGCTTATTTGCTTTGTTTTGTTCTCTCCTTCAGAGAAGTAGCAAAAGGCCCCCAACACAGATGTGATCAGTGTCCAAATCAGGATATAGAAATCACTTCTATCTCTTAGGAACCCCTCACCTAGGACCCCTTTAAGCAACTTCTCAAAGCCCCACTGGGCCAAAGGAAACCCCCATCTGCCTCCCCACCCCCATCCCCACCCCCACACTGCTCTCTTTTGTTTACTTTGTGCTATTTAGAGTTTGATTTGTGAGTTGACTTTTATTATTTTTATCATAGGTGAATAGGGCTATGAATTTCCCTCTAGCCATGGCTTTAACTGTATCCAATAAATTCTATTGTATAATTTTTCATTAGAATTATTTTTCAGGAAATCTGAAATTTCTGATTGTTTCCCTAATTGACAAAGATTCATTTAGTAGAAATGTGTTGTTGTTTTTGATATTTACAGGTAAAAGGGTTCATTTATAGGGATTTAATGTTTATTTTAAAATTCTGGTTTAATTCCATTTAGAACAATTAAATTTTCAGGTATATTTAATTTGGTTTTGAATTCTACACACATTCTTGAAACTCTAAAACATCCTTTTCAGAAAAGAAGATACTCTCAAACTATCAAACCCCACCTCAAATGCAGATTTTTCTACTGTCATTTGAACAACTCTAGATGTTACTGTGGTTAATATGTTAGCCTTGTGGCTAGTTAGATTTAGGGATGCAAAACTTCTGCCATATCACTGGGAAAGTTTGAAATCATGCCTTTTCTGTAATTAGCAAGCTGGAAGTAAACTAGCAGAACAAGAAAATCAAGTGCTACATTGTTCCAGATGTTAATTCCATCATGTTTCATTTTCTAATTCCACACATATTCAGAGTACTTCAAATTAAACATGTGGCCACAACCTTGAAAACATGAAACAACTATTGTCAGAAGTCTAGGTTTTTGTACCACATAGTGATGTGTCCAAATATCACCAGCATGTCAGTGAATGTTGGAAGCTAACTGTTCTTTAAGATTATCAGTATAGGGTTAGATCGTGTGGGTTGTCTCTTACCTATGTAGGTACAAGGAAGTGGTCCTCCTTTCATTCCCTGTGTTTACTGTGAACTCTCATGTTAGATTCTTCATCCTGTCATGAGGATGGCAAGTTCAGGACTACAGTAAGATCCTGGCCTCACTGAGCCATGCACACACATGTGGTGTACACACACACACATGCAGGCAAAGTCTCCGTATACATGGCACAAACAATTAAATATGTTTTACGATACAACAGAAAAATCTGCCTTCTTGACCACATTGAGATTCAGAGCTCAGTAATGCTAAGTATGCTTCCAATGTTATGCACTCGGTATCTGAAACTCCCGAACTATTGAACAGTTGTTCATCTTCTCCATCTTCCAATAGGTTGTATCATGGAATCACCAATAGTCATTTCTCTAGGGTCAGTGTTTTCACAAGACTTCTAATGGCTATACTATAAACAGCCTCATTTCGTTCCCACTATTCTCAAGAAGCTAAGAGGAACTCGAAAATAAATATAATCTTATTTTTATTAGTTAATGCTCAGAGGTACTCTGCTCACATTTACAACCACTGTTGCTCACAAAGGCCCAAAACCGAAAATGTGAGACAATTAATGGCATGATTCTGTCACTGGCAAAAATGAAAATGTAAACATTTGAAAATGACAAGGAGGTACCAAGAGAATGTCAAGACTTCAGAGAACCTAAAACACATAGAACAGCATAGGATGTGAATGGTCCCATCTGGAGTAGTATAATAGTATAGCAGTGTGCACACCAATAGCCCTAACACACACACACACACACACACACACACACACACACACACATACACATTGTAAAACCATGAATAAGAGGGTAGTAAATAGTTGAACTATTTTAATAATTTGTCTTTGTCAATCAATGGTACACTTTAGATAGCTTTCCACATCTGTATAAAAATCTACCTGATCAGTTTAAAATGCTACATAGTTTTCAATTGTCTATAGATGTTCATGATTTTCTTTGCCCAGTTGTTTTTTTACAAGAGATTTTGGTCACTTCTGAAATTTTGCTACGATAAGCACTGCTATGATAAACAATTATAACTACTTAAATTATACATATAGATTTTTACCATGAGTTTAATATGCATATGAGCATTACATGTATATATTACTTAATATTCATTTTTATGAGTAAATATAGACCTATAGCATCACTTTAGTGACTATTCATTATTTATTGCATTGAAAGAACTAATTTGTTTAACTAATGCCCAACTGTTGGCCATTTGTGCTGTGCTTCATTTTTTCTCTATAATAAATAATGAAGTTGAACACCTGTCAACTTAAATATTTGCACAGGTCAAATTTATTTTTGTCTGCATTATTAAGAACAACACTTCTTTTAAAGGAAGTAACGAACTATCCATTTTGCTGAACAAACATTTTCAGATGTGATAAGCTGGAGAGATACATTTATACCACATAGGTAGGTGTTTTCCAAATTGTGTGTCTGGAATGTAAGGCAGACTAGTAGCCCCAACTGTATTGGTATCCAAAGGCTTCAAACCTGTTAATCTTACACCGTAACAGACAAATCAGCTAGAGAACACATAGACTTATCAGATGACCTAAGTAAGGGGGGCTATCTGCAGTCCGAGGTAATCATAAGAGTCCTTAAAATTGGAGAGGAAGGCAAGAGAGAGCCAGAAGAGATAAGACAAAGGAAGAATAGTCAGATGTAATGATGCTGACTTTGAAGATGGAAGCAAGTGTCAGTGATATAGGGAACCTACAAAGCTGCTAGAACAGTGGCTCTCAGCCTGTGGGTTGTGACCCACATATTAGATATCATTCATAGCAGATATTTACATTACAATTTATAACAGTAGTAAAATTAAAGTTATGAAGTAGAAAAAAATATTATGGTTGGGGGTCGCCACGACATGAGGAACTGTATTTAAGAAAGTTGAAAAGGCAAGGAGAAGAAAGCAAGCCTCCATGCTCCCTGATCATAGCTCAGTGAGGAGCATGTCTTCACTCCAGAGTGCTATGATAACACAGTGGAGTTGTTTAAGGCCATCAAAAGTTAGTGTCAAGCTGTTACTGTGGCAATAGGAAACTGATAGCATGGGAGGAAGGCATTGGGTGACGGTGGTCCTTACCCCTACAGCCTCCAATTCAGTAGTCTACAGAGTCTAGCTAAGGAGTATGTATATCCAGCAAGCCCCCTGGTGAAACTGCTGCCTCCAGTGGGGACCTTGATGTGGATAACATGAGTTTGTGGAAGAACTGTCTCATGTTTTGTACACAGTCACTTCCTAGCTTGAAAGGTAGTCTAAAATGTTTGTTGAAGATGTGGCTGGGAGCTGAGTTGGGGTACCACTTTGACATCAAACTTAACTCCACGACTTGAGTGATATTGTTCCACTTCAACAATAATAGTCTAACTATGTTTCCAGCCTGAGTTGCAACTCCTTATCAACTCAAACACAATGAGCATCTGTTCAGTGAGTCTTGGGATTTCTGTCTGTGGGTTATCTCTTCAAGTATTTGTGTTAGTTGGAGGCTCCACAATGCAGAGGCATGAGAGGCTTATGAGGGTTCATCAAATCACACCCGTGGGAAAAAAGCAGCTGAAGAGGCAGGATTGACCAGGGAGGGACCTTGACCATGATACTCCACTGACAAAGTCTAGACCATTTCAATAGGAATTTTGGAGCAAATGTTGCTTGGTGGAGAAGCCCCAGTTGTGGAGGAACAGTAGTCCTACAGTTGTTGACTAGGGCATGCCCTCAAACAGCAAGGGTGTAGAGGGTCTTAAGGTTCAAATAGATGGGTGACCGAAATGACTACAATCTCTGCAACTCAGTAGAAATTTTTGTTTTTTAATTTTTTTGTTTTTATTTCTTAAGATGGCATCTCAGAGCCCAAACTGGCCTGGAATTAATTCACCATTGAAGCCTGGAACAGCAACTAACTCAAGGTGATCCTCCTGTGTCAGCCTCCAGAACCACTGGCCCCTTCCCTTTTGAGACAGGGTCTCACTGTGGAGCCCTGGGGAGCCTGGAACTCAGTATGGTGAGCAGACTGGACTCAGAGATCTGCCTGCCTCTGCCTTCTGAGGGTTGCAAATACAGGCCTGAGGGCACCACCCCACCCAGCCCAGAAAATCCTTTCATGAAGGTTGATTCTGGCTGCATCTCTCTGTATATATATATATATATATCGGTCACCTTTCTCTTCTCTGTTCTTCTGCCATCCAGACCTTACCACTTCCTTTTTTAAAAAAATACTTTTATTTATTTCCCCTTTTCTTTTCTGAAAGGGTGCTCACCCACACCAGGCCCTCCCTTCCCTGGGGTCTCAAGTCTCTACAGGATTAAATGCATCTTCTCCCACTGAGGCCAGACCAGACAGTTCTCTGCTATATATGTGCCAGGAGCCTCAGAAGCCGTGTGTGTTACCCGATCTGTGACTCCATCTCTGGGATCTCCCTGGGGTCTGGGTTAGTTGAGACTACTGGTCTTCCTATAGGGTCACCTTCCCTTTCAGCTTCTTCAATTCTTCCTCTAATTTAACCATAGGGGTCCCCGACTTCAGTCCAATGGTTGGGTATAAGTTAATGCAGTAAATCTCAGTCAGTTGCTGGTTAGGCCTCTCAGAGCACAGTCATGCTAGGCTCCTGTCTGAAAGCACACCATAGCATCAGTAATAGTGTCAGGCCTTGGTGTCCACCATGAGACGAATCCCAAGTTGGGCTGGTCATTGGACTGCCTTTCCTTCAGTCTGTTCTCCAGAAAACAATTGCTGATACACCTTGTAACTGCCACATTTATTTAAACAAACAGACTTTTGTAGCTGGAAATGACCTTAGAGACCACCTTATTTTACACATGGGGAAACTAAGACTACTGAGGTTGGGGCAAGAGTGAATGATTCAAGATGGCACAGCTGGCTAGAAAGAGGCGAACAGAGCTCATGTGACCTAACCCTTAGGGAAAGCATGCAGTAACATTAAGAAAGCCTTACAGTTTTATTTTCGTTTGGAGAAAGTTGGAGTTTATTAAGAATAAGTATCAAAATTGGACACTATGCCTCCGACATGTAATCTCACCATTTGGGAATTGAAGACAAGAGGATCACTCAAGGTCACACTGCTTGAAGCAGTTTCATTCTGCTTGGGCTACAAGCGACCTTGTCTCAAAAGCTGAAAAGATTTTGTTTGTTTGCTTTGTCATTTTTTGTTTTTGGTTTATTTGTGGGTTGTTGTTATTTGTTTGTTTGTTTCTCTGTTTGGTATTTTACAGCTGGGGCTATCCTGGAGCTCACTATACAGACCAGGCCAGTCTCGGTCTCATAGAGATCTAACCTTCTCTGTCTCCTGAATGCTGGGATTAAGAGTATGTATCACCACACCTGGCAAGAGTAACTATTCATATGAATTTCAGCATAGAAAGAAGAGACAGAGGAAGAGAGAGAGGGAAGGATAGAGAATTGAGGAAGGGAAGGAGATAGCCACAAGGAGGCTGACTTAAAAAAGAATCAGGTATACAAAGCCCAAAGTGGGGTTTGATTTCTTCAGAGAACCACCAGAGTCTCCAAATTTGACATATTAATGGAACTAAGCAATGCTAGCATATGACTTTAATATCAGCATACAGAAGGCAGAGGCAGGAGAATCTCTCTGAGTTCAAGGCCAGCCTGGTCTACAGAAAGAATTCCAGGATAGTCAGATGCTAAAGAGACAAAA
>NC_034613.1:48031530-48054328 GCF_900095145.1 Mus pahari | reverse complement strand
TATGTCTCAAGAAAAGAGAGAAAGAAAGAAAAAGGAAGGAAGGAAGGAAGGAAGGAAGGAAGGAAGGAAGGAAGGAAGGAAGGAAGGAAAGAAGGAAGGAAGGAAGGGTCAATGAAGCATCACATGCAAACTGATTAAAGCAACTTACTTTTGAGAAGATTCTTATTTATTTTAATTTCACTTAGTCATCTTATATACATTGCATCCTGACAGCAGTTTCTGCTCCTATGACTTCTCCTGGCTCCCCACCTCCCCTCTCCCCCAGATCCATTCCTCCTCCATTTCCCTTCAGCAAAGAGCAGACCTCCCAGGAATATCAAACATGGCATAACAAGTTACAATAAGACTAGGCCCAAATTCTCATATCAAAGCTGGCTGGAGAAGGCAACCCAGTAGGAGGAAAAGGGTCCCAAGTGCAGGTAAAAGCATCAGCGATACCTTACACTCTTACACTGGGCATCCACCAAGCTATGCAACCAAAACATAAAGAGAGAGAACCTAGGCCAGACCCATACAGGCTCCCTGACTGTTGCTTCAGTCTCTGTGAGCTCCTATGAGCCCTGGTTAGTTGATTCTATGGGCTGTGTTCTTATGGTGTCCTTGACCCCTCTGGTTCCTACAATCCTTCCTCCTCCTCTTCTGCAAGATTTCTTGAGTTCTGCCTAGTGTTTGGCTATGGGTCTCTGCATTGCTTCCATCAGTTGCTGGATGATAACTATTGGGCTAGGCACAGATCTATGAGTACAGCACAGTACCATTAGGAATCACTTCACTGATTTTTTTTTTTTGACCAGTCACATTTGGTTCTATCCTAAATCTCTGGGCTATTCAGTAGTCTCTACTTCCGGGCCAGCCAGGCAGTGTCAAGTGGGTGCTTCCTCCTGTGGTGTGCACTTCAAGTTGGACCATGTCATTGGCTGGCCACTCTCACAATTTCTGTGCCACCTTTACCCCAGCACATCTTGCGGGCAGGACAAATTGTAGGTCAAAGGTTTTGTGGCTGGGTTAATGTCTCAGTCCCACTTCTGGAAGCCTTGCCTGGTTACAGAAGATGGCTGGTTCAGGCTCATTAGTTGGTATCTTCTATATGGTCACCTTCATAGATTCTTAAGATTTCATGTATACATGTATGAAGAAATCATGCTATGAAAAGGGAATATCTCTGTCCGTTTCTAGAATCACCATTGATCTTTACACAAAAGTATACTGAAATGCTATTTTACCCCTTGGTCTTGTAAACTTTATATGACCCAGCCCAGGGGAAGGCCAGGGCCAAGTAGTGGGAGTGAGTGGGTAGGGGAGCAGGGGCGGGGGATTATAGGAAACTTTCGGGATAGCATTTGAAATGTAAATAAAGAAAATAATAATAATAATAATAATAATAATAATAATAATAATAATAATACAGAAATGCTATTTTAATACATTACCATTAAAGTGGGGTTGGATAAAATTCTTGCCATCCAAGCATGAAGATCTGAAAGCTCAGATCCACAGTACTCATGTAAAAGCTGGGAATGATAGCACGGATTACTGGGAGGGAAATGATAGCATGGATTACTGGGAGGGAAATGATAGCACGGATTACTGGGAGGGCTCAGGCAGACGCAAAACAGACTATACAATGATTTCCAATCAATAACGTTAACCTGGGGACATTTTTCTAGGAAAGGATCTTTACTTATGGTATATGAGAGAGAAAACCGTTGTTAGTTTATGGAGGTCCAATTTCACTTTCAGAGTTACTCATGATACTGTGTTTTAGGCTGGAAAACTGTTTTAAGCATGAACTTCAGATGCATCTGAAAACAACTTGGAACTTTTCTTTTTCTAATTTATTTTTTATTTTATGTGAGTAGGTGTTTTGCTGGTATGTCTAACTCTGCACCATGCATGTGCAGTGCCCATGGAAGCCAGAAGGTAGCAGCTCCCACTCCCGGTACTGGTGGGAAACCTTTGAAAGATCAGTGTTCTTAATTGCTGAGCTATTTCCCCTGCCCCATACTTGGAACTTATTTTCTTGACAGGTTTCATACATGTATATAATGCATTTTATTTCTGACCCCTCTTCCACTGCCCTCACTCTTCTGCTGAACTCCTTACTTCCCTAGCAGTCCCTCCTACTTTCATGTCCCTTGGGTGGGGGTAGGGCAGGCTTGAGCTCATGAAGCCTTCTATCAGGAAGCTTTACAGTCTTCTTTACCTTGTGTTTAATTTTTGCTTCTGTAGAGGTAGGCATCACTCAAATACGTGAGATTTTCCAGTCCCCATGAGGCACTTTTGGTTCTTTTAGTTTGTAAAGGTCAGAAATGGGTGTGGGTTGTGGCGTGAGGGCCAAGATTGGTGATAAGTCAGAGCCCACCAGGTTGCTGTCAACTGTTCCCAACTGGGGAGAAATGAGTAGGTTTTCTGAGCTCCAGCCCTGCAGGAGTTCCCACAGCATCAAGACTGATCAATCCAGTGGGAAAGTGGCACTTCCTGCCCCCCCCTCAACTACCACACCGCCGGACTATCAACCAGAGCATAAGTGAAGCCACACTCAGTACAAGAGGCCTAGCTACCCCCTTGTGTGTAAAGAGTGCTCTACATTTTGTGAGGGGGTAGGATGGCACATCCTCTAATTGCGAAAGTGAAATGGTTACGTGAATTGGAGAAGGCTTTGAAGGGAACTCACTGGAGTCAGGTGGGAAGAACAGGACAGACCTAGAAGTGTACATTAGAGATTGAATACCAGTCAGTCTGAACAAGGGGTTTGCTTGTGTGTGTCAGAGGATCATGGGGTCTCCTGAAAGCAGGCATTCTCCCTGACACCTTCACTGAAGTAGGAAATTGGCAGTTGTTTGCATTTTTTTCAAGTGTAAGTTTCTGGGCTTTGCAGCTGAGTGATCATGCCAGTTTCTGGGTTTATAGGAAGCTTAAATGAGATTGCAGATGCCAAAAATCAACCCAAGACAAAAAAATAATAATCTTTAGAATCAGACCAGTGTCTAAAAAAGCATAGCTTTATTATTCTTCTCCCTCCAGGCTGCTAGGTAAAAGCAGGTATGACATAAATGGGGAACACTAATGCCAGGGGATTCCATGTTTGTCGTGTGGCAAGTGCCCAGACCATACAGAAATGATGCTGTCTACAAGACTAGAGAGATGAAGCCAACTGCACCTTGTTCCTCCAACTTAGCAATAACTATTGTGGGTATCTACATGGATGAGCCCAACTGTTTAGTGCTAAAAAAGAAAGTGCCCACCACACAGTTACTGCTAGCTCTGAACTATAAGATGGACATGCATAATTGTGGGTGCTAGTTAGGCTCCTCCTCATCAGAGCAAGGGGTGACAGAAACTCATGAAAGTGCAACCAAGAAATGCCCTGAATCTTCTAGAGTAAGTTCTGCTCCGTGCTGGAACAAGGCACTTGTTCAAGTTCCATCTCAGATTTCTCAACAATAATCCTTTGAATCAGTTCTCTAGAACTGAATTTTCTAAGTGAAATGTTTCACTGGACATATCCCTATAGAGACTTTCCAGCTCCTCTCTAGAGTCTAGTCATGGGAGATGGAAGGACTCAACCAGCAACCTTTTACACACCATTTTTCTTTGGCCTTTCTCTAAGGAAGGAGTGAAGTTGACAGCAGGCTGATTTAAGCTATAACACTTTGGGCTGATCTTGATTCCACAATTCAGTCAGAGAAGCAGAGCAGCCTCATAAAATCCCATGGGCTCCATCTTGGTTCAAAGGACAATGCTGGGGGCCCATAGCATCTAAGGAACAGGACAGTAGACACAATGAAGCAGAACAATGAACAGCAGACAGGTTTCTGTGCATTCCACCCCACAATAGCTCTTTTCTACATTTTATAAGCTGGAAATTGTTTATGTTTTAAAAACCCTGCCATCAGTCACGGTTGCAAAGAAAAAGCACAGTGCAATTTAAAAGAGAGCAGCAAATTCGCCTGATTTGGTATTTCTTAGCAGCAGGGACGGAAAGAGACAGTGATGCCTCTAGGAATTCTGGATCCACGGGAGAAAAGCAGGATCAGGCTGAGCATGCACACAAACACACGAATTCTCTTCGTCCAACTGAGGCTAATAATAGTAGGCATCTCTTCTTCTCTTTGGAGATGGGCTTCCTGAAAAACAGGGTAAGCGTAATGGTGAGGAAGCTGCTTTTCAAATTGAGTGAGACCAAGTTGGAGTCCTGGCTCACCAGTACCTTAGCCTGTCTGAGCTCTACCTCACTCATATTGAATGGATGTATTAATAAGAAGTACTTCCTAAGGTTCTAGCATAGGATCATATCACTGGCAAGTAATGTCTGTTGTATTTCTTATCATACTTTCTTCACAGCTCTTTTGCCTGATTAAATGCAATGTGTGGAACCTCAGAAAACAAACAAGAAACAAAACCCCACTATGCTTACTTAGAGCCAGGTTTTCCATAGCCTTGATTTGAACTGCATCCTTAAATCTAAATTAGGCATTCCATAAACCACCTTATAACACGTGCAAAAGAAAATTCTTTAACATAAGAGACATGATTCTATCAATTATTTATGCTTTTTATTGAATTTTAAACTTGACTTAATTTTGACCTGTGTTTAATCTTCAAACTTATTGAAATTATACCCTGTGGTCAATGTAACTTACAATACCATGAACACACACACACACACACACACACACACACACACACACACACTCCTACCACTGAGCTGTACTCCAGAGCCACTTTGTATTGTTTCAATGGCCAACTATAGCTAAGTATTATTCTAAGCATTTACACACATTATTGCACTAAATTCCTACAGAACCCCTACATGTGGTCACTGTTTTATGATTGTCTTAAAAATGAAGCAACTAAGGAACTGGGATGTTCAAAAACTGTAAGTGAGTTTCTGAGACTAGTAAATATCAGAGCTGAAATTGGAACCTTGAGCTTAGGTTGTGAAGCGCTTTCATTTCTACCCAGCTTGTCCTCATTTTGAAGTTCCTAATTTCAAATTCAGCGTAGAGCCCAGGGTCCTGCCCTTGGGCCTCAGACATATTTTCCCTGACTGCAGAATCAATCCCCCAGTGGGTGGCGGAAAGCTGAACATCTGGAACAGCTAATCCTCATGGATTCATTCATCTTACCAAGTCACCTTGACTGAGTTGGGCTCAGACGAAAGAAGTCAGTAGAGTTGCTTCTCTGGCAAAACGAGAGAATGTTCTAGACATTTTTGCAAAATATTCAGTGCAAATGTAGACTCTTTGAAACTGAGAGCAAACCAATGCTACCCATGAAAAGCTAAGACTATAAACAAGGCTGGAGATGCTGCCTGCTACAGTGGACGCTCTTCACATTTGTTTGCAAGGCACAGAGCTACACTGTGAAGGTCTGAACCTTATACCTACTTTCATCATCAAGACTGGCACTGGCAGCTTCACGAGCATAGAGTCTCTTCTTGTCTAGAAAAGAAGACAAAAAACATGAATGGGAATAAGGCCTCAGGCTAGGCTAGAAGCCTATAGCACCCCAGGGATCCCAGAGTGCCTGGCCCTTACTTTATGGACATAAAATGTGATTTCTCTTATCTTATTCTGAGAAACAGAAGTCTGGACATCAAACAACCTTTAGAAACTTCTCTCATCTCCCAGGAAGAGCTAATAAAGGGTCTCTAGCTTGCTCAGTGAATTCTGGACGATCAGACACCACTGACTGCAAGGGGCATCAGCATTGGGAGGGGAATGTGAAGAGTTCTCCAGATGAGACCTTGATAATAAACATTTGTATATGAATGCATGTCACAGTCTTGGGAATACATAATATCTGCAGTACCCTTCGTCCCTGGTGTGCTTATAGTAGATGTTCACTAAAGGCTTACTGAATTGAATTGGAACTGTATAGAGCTGTTATGTTTGGAAAATGCTAATTTGAGCCATCTGTTTTCTAAGCAACTGTTGAAGCAGGATTCTGCTTTGTATATGCATACATATGTGTATGTATGTATATCTATATGTATATATAGATATACATACATACATACATACACATACACACACAGTTGGTCTTATTTTCCTCCCAAATCCTGATTTTTTAAAAAGATAGGAGTACAAATTTTTAGCAGTTTCCTAAGTATGCCATTTGCATGATTTCTTCTCTCTCTATATTGCTAATCAAACTATGGAAACAGTAAAGTCCTATTTTAATGGGAAATTTGTTTTCAACATGGGACATAGTGTCAGACTTTGTGGGCTCTGTTGAATTGGTTCTTTGTAAGCTGTATGCTTAATCACAGCAAACAGAACAACCAGTGATTTCCTTCAGGCATGAGACCACATGCCTGATTATAAGATTGTGAAAGAATAAAATTCACCCAGGGTATAGAATGCTAGAGTATGCAGACTTGTTTGTAATATATATATATATATATCACTTCACAAGAAAGAAACTTCTTATCACATAGTGCAAGAGTACATTGCTATTTTAGTGAAAGTATAATGCATTCAATTCTCTTCCACCTCTTCTTTAAAAGAAACAAATAAACAACAACAACAACAACAAAGAAGGGACTCCTGTTCTATGAAGAGTATTTTGAATCTAGCAACTATTGAGTGGAAAAATATTGGGTGGATGAACAAAGAAACTGTGCACAAGCCTAGAGAGATTTTTTTTGTGCAGGGGGAGAGGAAGTGATCAAAGTACAGAAACCCAAAGGAAAGCAAGCAGGGCGAGCCCAGTGTCCAGGAGAGTGTCACAGGCAGCCAGACACTGTTGCATGTGCAGTCAGCGATGGGGCTGCCTCTCTGGTTATCTTGAATTTTAATGTGTGGAGCAGATGGTTGGTATAGATTGCCCTTGGTTTTGCCCAGGATTCTGGCATCATTGCAAGTTGTCAACCTGTTTGGAGAACAGGGTTTGAGTCTGTAGGTACGTCACAGAGCTCTGTTTTGCAAATAGATTATTTAGTGGAATGGAGGCAAATGAGACTCTATGACTTTAGGCATGAACCCATCATTTTTTCTAGGACAAAGCCAAGTCAACAGACTGGGGAGATTACTTCAGGCTAACTCTGCCTGTCTAGCTCTCTCCATGTACTACTTTAGCCATTAAACTGTGTATGTGAGTGTGGCCTAATGAAAATATATGTAAGTTTTAAATAAAATAATGCCCCTTGGCAGCAGCCTTATCTATGTCTAGAGTGGCAGCAATTAGTCTTAGCCCCTAATGTCATGCCAAGTCACTGTCAACCACAATAACCTTGCAAGTATCTATAAGCATTTCCTTACAGTGGACTGAGTTGGGAGGCGGGTTCATGACCGATCCAGTGCTTCCAGCTATCTTGGCAGGGCTGCGGTTCTCCCTGGCAGCAGGTTCCAGACGATGGCTTTGGTATCTATCTTGCTGGACTAAATGTTGAAGAGACCCATATCTTACATCAGGGTAGACCTCTGGAGTCAGACGCCTGTCAGGAAAGACAGGGTAGAACTCTGGAGTCAGACGCCTGTCAGGAAAGACATGGTAGAACTCTGGAGTCAGACGCCTGTCAGGAAAGACATGGTAGAACTCTGGAGTCAGATGCCTGTCAGGAAAGACAGGGAAGTAGGCAGGCGCTAGGAAGCCTGGCCTCACTAGGGAGGAGAAGTGCCACGGCTCCAGAGGAAGTGCAGAGGGGATCTTGGGCATGGACACTGAGTGCTGATCCATAGCCTTAGGACCATATTCATCCAAGCTGCTGCTTCTGGCTTCATTTTCAGGAGATGCTGGTAGCTGTGGCTTTGCCCAAGAAGAGAGATGCCTTTGATTCGGGGGCATGCTGTTATCTGGAAAAGATTTAAACATTACGTTAAGGATTTCTTCAAATGTCAAATATAGAAGTAATTGATTATTTCTGATTAATGTATAATATAAATTATATATACATGAATATACATAATTTATTTTTATTATTTGGGTATGAGAAAGAAGTGTGTGTATAAGTGCAGGAGAATGGCCATAGCAAAGTCAGAAACCTTGCTTTCAGGAGTCAGTTCTTCCTGAAGTCATCAGACTTGCAATCCCACCAGCCCCATGGTATATTTTTTTGACTTGAAGTAAACAGAAAATGTTTTTTTAAACCCACACTAACCACAGTGTCCGTAAATAGCTACTTCTCCTCTATATTTGTTTATATAATTCTTCAGACTGATTTTGCTTAATTAAAATATAATGAATATTGTTGAGCATAGTGGCACATGCCTAACTTTCATGCTAGGGAAACTGAGGCAGGAGGGTTGGCTTAAGTTCAAGGCAAGCCTGAGCTACATAGTGAGTCTAAGAGAATTCTGGGCTACAGTGTAAGCACTGTCTCAAGAAACAAAATAAACAAACATCCTGCCACAGCAATGAATAGAGCCAAACACAAGCATTTTTCCAAGTTACTAATTTGAATGTCATCACTTCCTTTCAAAAGCTTTATGCACAAGCTTAAATCAAGAAAAAAATAAAGTAAAAATATAAGCATTCGTTATTTTGACTGAATCCAGAATGGCTACAGAAAGTTATGACATGATTTAGAATAAGACAAAATGGAAGGCCATCCCATTTCTGGGTGAGATAAAGAATGTACATCATTTTATTTTGGTCAGGATCATTCCCTTTTGCTTCAGGAATAAGTTGGATTTTAGTTATTTTTACTAAAGAAGTCTTTAATAGTATCAAGTTATCTGAGAGGAAACCAGCACACAACTAATACAAAATAGTAGCTTTTAAATGACTATATACTGTTCTCTTACACAGCAGTAATGCAGTAACAAATATTCCACTTGTGGGCAGCTCAAGTGTTTACACTTTAATTATGTTACTGACATCTCAGTAAACAGCTCTGCACATTCGTCTTTGCTGCCACAGGAAACAATGGCCCCTTAAGTAATTAAGTGTTTGGTTTTGTTCAGTTGCTGCTAATGTGTACCTCTATTTAACAGCTGATATTTTGAATACAACAAATAGGAGGACTCTACAGAATGGTATAAAGAAACTAATGCTTACAGAAACAAAGATCGGAGCAGAGACTAAATGAATGACCATCCAGAGACTGCCCCACCTGGGGATCCATCCCATAAACAACCACCAAAACCAGACACTATTGCAGATGCCAAGAGCTTGCTGACAGGACCCTGATATAGCTGTCTCCTGAGAGGCTCTGCCAGTTCCTGGCAAATACAGAAGTGGATGCTCACAGCCATCCATTGGACAAAGCACAGGGTCCCCAATGAAGGAGCTAGAGAAAGTACCCAAGGAGCTGAAGGGGTTTGCAGCCCCATAGGAGGAACAACAATATGAACTAACCAGAATGCCCAGAGCTCCTTGGAACTATACTACCAATCAAAGAAAACACATGATGGAACTCATGGCTCCAGTCACATATGTAGCAGAGGATGGCCTAGGCAGTCATCAATGGGAGGAGAGGCCCTTGGTCCTGTGAAGGTTCTATGTCCCAGTATAGGGGAAGAGCCAGGGCCAGGAATGGGAGTGGGTGGGTTGGGAAACAGGGGGAGGGGGAGAGGATAGGGGATTTTTTCAGAGGGGAAACTAGGAAATGGGATAACATTTGAAATGTAAATAAAGAAAATATCTAATTAAGAAAAAAAAACTAATGCTTACCTGTATTGATCTTCCCCATAACTCTAGGAACTGAAACTCAACCCTAGACATGAAAATCCTAAGAGACTGGACTGTAGTAGCTAACTATATTGGGCTGGTAGGAAACTGAGCAGGAGCAATGAATGCTCAGTAGGAAAGTAGTTGCTTGGTCCTCATTCTACAATAGCAGAATGGTGTGGGCCAACAGGTGGTACCATTTCTGCTTATGAAGTTCATGTGGACTGACTAATGGAGACAGAATCTCCTTGAGTCCCAATTCTAATTGCATCTGGGATATCAGATGACTTATATCTCAAATGTCTACCATAGCTCAGAACGTGAATTGATATTTTCCCCAACTCAGCATCCACCCAAGGAAGAGACTGCAGGGAAAAATTTCTGCCAGGTGGGAGAGAAAGATGCTGCTTAAAGCCTGGAGCCTCTTCCCTTTCTAAGATAATGGAGAAGTGGGCATGGAAGAGGACCATGACTGTGATGACAAAGAAGGATTGGTTAGCATGAGAGGCTGCCTGAGATACTCATTCCCTTTCCCTCCACAGACATGTCATTCAGTTCTCCTGAATTCCCAGTTTGACAGGATGTTGTATAAAATGAAAAACCATCTTAGAGGCTGATGCAGTGTTGCTAGAGTGTCCCTAACCATGTTAGTGTTGCCTGTAATGCAGATACTCAACATAAAAGAAGCCAGATCACACGTGGCACAGGCATTCTGCTCAGCATCTCACATCCCTCATAATGAGCAATGGTCATAGTAAGCTCTTTTAATGAAATTGAAGACAGGGAAACATAGTGGGATTTATTCCTAGGGCTAAATGTTACTTTCGAAAGTTGATATTTCTAGCTACTAGCAGCTCAGGGCACTGTGTGCCCTGGAACAGAATGATTAAGCTGATTTTATGTAATCAGTGTCCATGCTTCATATTTAATGGGAGTACTGCATGTCCTAAGCACAAATTATAAACATAGCTTAGTCTCTGACAACTGGGCAGCTTTTGTCTGGACTGGCTTTGCAGATCTCATACATATATGCCTCAGGCACACACTGGACATCTGAGAGGTGGAAACCACAGCCACAGAGGGTTCAGAATATTAACTGCTTTTGCTCCAGGTAAGGGGAGTTATGTAGTATACCATTGTCCAATGTCCCATGAAGTCACTTGGTGTGCCATGGTACAGTTTGGATGCAAGAGTGAGGGAGTGCACATGAGAATTCAACCCTGAAATCTTACCATCCCAGTGGTTGTGTACGGCCTACGAGTCCACTTTCTAGACCAGGCTTGGATGCTGTGGCCCACAGAGTGGAAAACCGTGCATTGTGTGGGCTACTTTTTCTCAGGCTTCTTGGGTAACTACACCTGCAGCAATGTCTATCTTTGGGCATAGGGTGGAACCTTAAACCATGCCTTAGACAGTCTCAAGGTTGCTGTTGCAGCAACAATCTTACCGTGTTAATTCCCTATTGATGCATGTGCAAGTGGGCCTAAGAGATGCTTTCTCAAATCCAAAATGACATGAATGACTGGAGAGCATTTGAACAATTGGATTCAGGGATTTCTATTTCAGTGAGAACATAGGTGGCTTCCACTCCAACTGTAAGCATCTAGACTCTTCCTCTAGAATTTTTGCAGCATTAGTCCTAAGATCAGGAGTGTCCAGGAAGTCAGAAATGCTGTTCTTCACTTCTCACTATTTAAGTGGTAGCCACTGTTCCCTCCTTCTAAGAACATCCAGAGACACCAGTATTCCCACCCACGCACACTTTTGCAATCCCTAGAACCCACTAGAAGGCCTTTCTTATACTATAAAGTTTCCACTCCCATCAGGGAATGATCCTGCCTCACTACTTGGGATGTAAGCCCAGACCTCCTAATCTGGATTACTTTCTAGACACACAAACTCTAATATCATCCTCTCAGAAATATCAATCTTCAGTCTAGAGTTTATCTTGTTCCTCTCTATGGCTGTAACCTGCATATTTCCTTCACAGATGTAGTTACATAATTCATTCATTTATTCACTCCCTAATGTCCCTTCCTACTACCCAGTATGCATGGGGCTAGCTTATTTCTCCTCTCCACCATGATATCACTGTGAATTCTCACCATGCTTGGCATATAGCAGGTCCTAGCTATATATTCCAATGAATAGACATACATATTCTGTTACAATTATTAGAACATATGAATACACACACACACACACACACACACACACACATATATATATATATATATATATATATATATATAATTGCAAACATGTACATACACTCATAAATGTATTCATGCATATACAAACCCACACAACATACACACATACACACACACACACATACACACACATACACCTCCTCACTGAACTGTCTTAGGGTTAGCAGGAAACTTTATTGGGGACACATTCAGTGTGTAGTCAAACTACAGCCTTGGTTATTTCATCACCAACAGTTTAAAGACAAAATCAAAGATACAAGCAAAAATTTAGCTGCAAGGATGCGTTTATATTTTTGTTAGATATTTTCTTCATTTACATTTGAAATGCTATCCCCTTTCCTAGTTTCCTGTCTGAAAATAACCCTATACCCTCTCCCCACCCTGCTCACCAACCCACCCACTCCTGCTTCCTGGCCCTGGCATTCCCTTATACTGGGACATATAATCTTTGCAAGACCAAGGGCCTCTCTTAAGGATGCTTTTATAAAGTGATGTGAATACTATATGGAAAGGTTAGCAATAATCTAGATGTTATAAAATTAATAAATGTTATCTATCTAAAAAGTGATGTTCTTTATAAAATAATGTCAAAGAATATGTAACAATGACACAAAGTTGCATCATTCTGCTTATTGTCAAATAAAATATATATTATAAACTATTACTGCAAAGTGGTTCTATGTAAAAATTGAAGCATATGCACTTGTATTTTCTAAATTTTCAAAATGAACATACTATTTTCAAGGTAAAGAAAACCAGTTTGTTTGTTTTTTTAAACAGTCTCACTATTCTTCCCAGATTGGCCCTGAACTACTCTCAAACAATCCTCCTGCCTCAGCTTCTTTTGTTGCTGGAACTACAAGCAAACCTCACTGTATCCAGCTAAGTAATCTTCTAAATCCGAAAACATTTTAAAAGTGACTTGGCTTTACATATCCAAAATATGAGTCACAGCTGTGAAGAGGAATATATAATTGGCTAATTGCCTTTTCTCTGATTTCCTTTTCCTCCTCCTCCTCCTCCTCCTCCTTTCCTTCCCCTCCTTCCTTCTTCTTTCTTTTCCATGTCTTTAGTACTTGCTCATTATCACCCCATACAGCAAGGCACTTCCTTTGAAACACACATACACACACACACCACAGATACTTAGATGCACATAAACATGCTCGTGAATGTACACCCTACAGCAAGAAAGTCCAACTACTTTTGGCCACCACAGTCTGTACATACCGACTTTGCGCTCTCTATCCGTGTGGCTGGTGTCCATCCATATTTTATTCACCCCTAAAACAAAAATGCATGTTATTTTAATTAACTACTGAAAAATCATACAATTAGGAGGACTAGTTTAGACAGACACTTCTGTTCTGGGACAGCGAGGAGTCCTGCTCAGATCTATCTTCTCCTTCAAAGTCTCTGTTTGTTAGATGCTCCTGTTCATTTTCCTAACTGAAAGAGGAGTGCAAAACGTGTGTTGGTATCTTCAGTTGAATGGCTGATAGCACTGTAGAGGGACTCTTACATTTGTGGTAAGATTGACAGGTTGTGTAGACTATGCACCCCAGTCTCCTAAGTGCTGGGATTTTAGGTGTGTGCACAACACTCAACCTGCTTATCTTTGAAGCCTATCTAAATGGTGGTCTATTTTGAGGAATATAGGAAAGCAATTATTTTGGCGTGGTATCTGGTACCTTACAGAGGCTAGGGACACATATAGGCACAAGACCCTTTCTTCTTACTGGAAAGGAAGACACCACCTTGGCAGTACTCAAGGGACCACAAGCTGGTGGCAGGACTGTATTTCACATAGATATTCTCCACAAGATGAAAAGCATGCTGTTTCTTTCCCATCCCACCAACAGTAGCAGATAGGAAGCCTTTGAAAATGTCTGTGGGGAATCCATGCAGGGTCAGGTCAGCACACCTAATCTTCTCCTAGCAGCCCTTGGGCATGTTTACCAGGTATACAGTAGTGCACGTGGGACTTGTGCTAAGAGGACGAGAACAGGAAAAACAAGGGTTAAGCCCCAGAAGCACCAGGACCATACCCTGCTGCAAGACATCACAGCTATTGAAACTTCACCAGATACTGACTCCCAAGTCCCCAGTGTCCTCTAAAAGGGGAGATAACTTGAAGGTCTCTTCAGCTATTTTCTTTGCCAAAGTATAGTCATTGTATATAATACACATATAATTAAAAAATAATAATAACTCTGACTTGGGGAAAGAAGCCAGGATATTTGGTGGCATTTCCATATAGGTCTGTCTCTGTGTTTGGTCCTTGCATCATTGGCTTGACAGAGTGCCTTTAGAATGTGGGCAAATCTCATCTGGGCTCCTGTGAATGAAGGCCTGTTCTCCTCGGCTTGGCTGAGCTGAGGCTGGGCTGCCTGAAGTTGGCCTGAAGGGGTTAAGAGAATGCTAAACAGCAGTCAGTAATGAAAGGTCGCTTCATAGATTCCCACCGTGTCTGAGGCTGGCGGTGTGTCCTATAATACCACCAATGAGAACATCTACTGCCTGGACTTCTTTCATGGAGCCCTCCCTTGAGGCAACCAAGCTTGGTAGAAACCAGACTCCTGTGATAAGGAAGACCTTGAGAGAGACAGTCTTTCCTTCAGTTGCTCAGTCAGCTGATGAAATATTTGCTTAACCCCAAACCTAATGAGACAACGTGTAGGGAGTCTGTGAGATTGTCATGAGGAAAGTGCAATATCCACAAAGCTAAGTGGAGAAGAAAGCCCCCTCACCTCTCTTTGGCCTGTGTAAGCTGGTTTCCTCAAGAAAGAAGGCTATGCCCAAGCTCTGCTAGCAGGCAGCAGCTCTTTAGACAAAAACAAGCCAGGGCTGCAAGGCCCAGAAAAGACTAGAATAGCCACACCACAATGCTTTCATACACCATAAAAGCTCATGGGAAGGTGCTTCATGCTCTCTGACCCTAGTATTTTAAATGCAGGCCTTCATGTCCACAATATCCATTCAGAACACCGTGCTAGACTTGTGTGGCACCACCCCTACAAACGCGGCACTGTGCCACATGGTCACTATCCATTATCCCGCTGACTGCTCAAAAACATCTTAGAGCTAGATAATTGGCAGTTCTAGCATTGAGGAAACAGGTGCAGGCAGATGAAGTGGCACCCACTGACAGAGGGAGTAGTCACCAGGCTAACTGCTTCTAAGGCTGCATATCCAGAAGTAGCTCCTTTCTGTGGTGGCCTTATCTAAGGAGTCAATGTGATGTGTTTCCTCTGAAACTTCCATTGGATCTTATTTAATCTCTCTTGTGAGGTATTAACAGGATCAAAATGGAGTTAGTCTCTTGCCATTCAGGAGGGCTCTTTGGAGGATGATTAGGGATTTGCTAATGACATCAAAATTGGTATTGCATGTGGCTTTATGACAAGAAGAAGAGAAGCCAGATACTATACATACTCTCCTGGTCCCTTGCTATGTGATACAAGGCATTACACTGCCTTGGGACTCTGTCAATAATAAGACACTAGCAGAAGTAGGCCATTGGCTCAGAACCCTGTACCAAAATAAGTTTTTTCTTCTTTTTGAAATAGGGTCTCATGTACTCAAGTGCTGGCTTTGAACTCCTTAGACCTGAGGATGACTTTGAACTCCTGATCTTCGGGCCTCCACGTTCCACATGCTAAGATTATCAGCATGTGACACCACACCCAGTTTATGTGGTGCTAAAGCTCAAATCCAAGGCTCCAGGCATGCTAGACAAGTACTCTACCAACCAAGCAACACCCCCAACACAAATCTGTTTTCTTTGCAACATGTCCAATGTGTGTTATTATGCTGTGCTCCAAATTAGTTCCATTCACCCAAGCAGTATTTACTTCTATGAGTCAGGAATTGTGGGAAGTAGTTGGGAAACAACACCAGATTGAGTATCCACTACCATATGTTCTTCCACATCATTCTACTCCACAAGATTCTGAAAATCACATCAGTTACCCAGAAAATGAACTTCTAGGAAAAAGGCAAATTCTGCTAAGGTCACCACATCAGGTATACACAGATGCCTTATCTACTCCTGAAGAATAAAGGCAGGATGATGGAGTCTGCGAATAGATGTCTTTGCCTACAAGCAAGGGCTTCAAATGTCTACTTTGTATAAATCTCCACACTTAGTGGTCCATACATTCTCATATGAAACAAGCCATGTGCATGTGGCCACAAAAATCATGAACACCTGAAAACATTTAGGCCCCAGTCTGCAATACATGTCAAGACCCAGACTGCCTAATGCCATCAGACACAGAGGCTACAGGGTCTAGAGTCCATGAATACTTTTACAAGTCCAGACATTTTTACTTTAAAACCAAAAGACTATGAAACTGATACTCTACAGATAAAAAAATGTAAACCCAGTCTGGGTCAAATTCATTTTTATACAAATGCAATTATAAATTACAATTATTGCTGATGAAGGAATCGATGAGGGCAAAAGTGTCTAAAGTCTGTGAAAGGCATGCATACCACGGCCTCTGTTCCACATCCATGGCTTCCCCATGAAATCTGAGTGCTTTAATTACACATTGTGATAGCTCTCTTGAGCAACAGATACCCGCATCCTTGTGAGGGGTAGGAGATGCATGTGGCAAGACTCCTCCATTTGGCCTCTGTCGGGCTTTGAACTTGCTTGCCAGATCATCCACTATTGGCTGGCAGGAGGCTGGGGCATCCTTTATCTTATCGAGGAAACTTTGGTATTCTTTCCCTCAGGCCAATCATAAGAATAATACCACTGATTAGCAGCTCAAAGTGGACAATGGTAGAGCTCTTATTGTGTGCAGAGTAGCAAACTCAGCCTTTAAGACAATCATGGAAACACTGACATAGGTGGGCTTATTTGACTAAGAACTGCCCACTTTATTTTGTCTAAGAAATGCTGTGGTTTCTTAGTAGGCAGTGTGACTTGCCTTTACCACACACACACACACACACACACACACACACACACACACACAAAAGAACCTGGAGTACCTCAAAGACCTAGACTTTCAGTGAAAGCTTCCTCCTTCCCAACATGCTCACCATTTTTGAGGGTCACATTGTCACTGTGACTTGAGGAACTAGATTCGTGGGGCCTCTTGAGGTTACGTAGAGCTCTGGAGAAGTGTTCATCCACCATACTGTTGACGTCCCCTTCAAAGTAGGTGAAAATGACAGAACCGGCCTTCCACTCTGTCTTTACCGGTTTTTGACTGCTTCTGGGCATCCAGACACCATTCTTCTTCATTTCTTCCATTGTCACTGAGTGACGAAGGTGATAGCTGTCAACCAAGTGAAAAAAAAAATGTCCCTGATCTTATTTTTACTAAGTAGCTGTTACAGTCTGGGTAAATGGCATTCTTTTCTTCTTAGTATTATTTTTTTAAATTGTCACTTACAAATGAGTTTCAGAAGGACACTTTCATACAATGCATAACGTACTTTGACTATCTTGTCCCCATTCTTAAGGATAAACAGTTTGCTACAGGGCCTCACTAGACACCACAAGGAGGCAAGGGATTCTTTTTTTTTTAATTTTTATTATTATTATTTTCTTTATTTACATTTCAAATGCTATCCTGAAAGTTCCCTATACCCCCCCACCCCCGCCCCTGCTCCCCTACCCACCCACTCCCACTGCTTGGCCCAGGCATTCCCTTGTGCTGGGTCATATAAAGTTTGCAAGACCAAGGGGCCTCTCTTCCCAATGATGGCCAATTAGGCCATCTTTCTTGACAAACAAGCAAGCCCAATATAATCAGGGTTCAGAAAACAGCATTTCAAAGCTCAGCCATGCACTGATAATGGCCTTCTCTTACAAAAGGGGGATTGCTAAGCAGCTCGACTATAAGAGAACCAGGAGAGTGGAGGTGGTAGAACGTTGAGGCCAAACAAAAGTAAGTCCCTCCTAGAGCTACCTCAGGCAGATTTCCTAGAGGGCTTGGCCAAGCAATCAAGGGTGGGCTAGATACTGCCCCTCCAGTCTGACATGAAGAAATATGTAAGAAAGATTCCATGATGTATAGGATCTCATAGATGAGGCAGAGAGACAATCTATTAATCCTTAATCTTTTTTTTATATTCACAAGATTAGCTAGATTAAATATCTTCCATGCAAGACAGTAAATAACAAGAAAGCTTCAAGGGCCTCCCAGGGTCCTATTCTGCATGGGACTGTCCTGCACAGCAGTCGTGCACTCCATCCTAGAAACCAGCGATTACAGCAGCACCAGCTCAGAGATCTTCAGACACACATATTCATAACAACAAAAAAAGATTTACAAGCCCTATTTCTTTTTTTAGTTAATTTTTTATTAGATATTTTCCTCATTTACATTTCAAATGCTATCCCGAAAGTCCCCTATACCCTCCCCCTGCCCCTGCTCTCCAACCCACCCACTCTCACTTCCTGGCCCTGGCATTCCCCTGTACTGGGGCATGTGATCTTTGCAAGACCAAGGGCCCCTCCTCCCACTGATGGCAGACTAGGCCGTCCTCTCAAGCCTCACTTCTATGGTAGAAGTTATTTCCACGGTAGTGGAAAGCTAAAGGCTACAATCTGTTCACTGCTCACCACCTGTTTGCGGAACTGCCTTGGAGTTGAACCGTATCATCCGCAGCAGCATGCCCAACCTTGCCAGATCCTTCGAGTAAGAGTCTCTATTTGCATCAAGGCCAGAGCCTGGCTGCTTTTACAGGGAAGTAGCGCCCCCGGGGCTGCTTGTTTACCTTCAAACACAAGCTGACTTGTGTGCCCTGGCTAAAGATCTATGTAATCTAGCTAATCTTGTGAAAAAAAAATATATATATGATTAAGGATTAATAGATTGTCACTCTGCCTCATCTATAAGATCCTATACATCATGGAGTCTTTCTTACAAATTTTTTCATGTTTGAGTACAAATAAGTGCTCAATAAATGATGAACACCATTTCTTGTGGTGGAAGTAAAATGCATAGAAATCATAGACTAGGAGTCAGAAGGCCTGAGGTTTTCCCCAGTGCATAACCTTGAGGTAGAGGACAATAAATTCCTCTCGCTTCTATTGTTCTTAGAAGGATGTGAAGTGTGAGTTCTTCAGCCTAGTCTTTTATGGTTCTTTTATGGTGAGATGATGCTGGAGACAATAGGAAGGAATCTGGCAACAAGCTGGGAATGTTTCTAATGTATCCCAGGCTATCCTGGAACTTGCTTTGTAACCAGGCTGGTCTGAAACTCAGGATTTTGCCTGCCTCTGCCTCTTGAGTGCTGGGATTAAAGGAGTGCACCACCACAGCCAGATTCAGGCGTGCTTTCTAAATGGTTCTCCTTTGAGAATCATTCTAGCCAAGCCATGTATACATGAATATTTCTACAAAAATACTCGTGACAGTTGTGTTCATCATAGCCCCCAAAATGAAATGGCTTAAATGAGTCTTACCTGGAAAATACATTTTCTGTATACACACAATTCAGGTAAATCTCATTTTATTGTGTGAAAAGAACAAATAAAATAGATCACACATCATAAGGTTTCACTAATATGAAACAAGAACAAATAATCTATGGTGCTAGAAGTCAGAAATCGTGGGTGCATGTGACATGGAGCCTGAACAGGAAGGAGCGAGAGGGGGCCCTCACCAGCATGGCCAATGTCCCAGAGAATACACCACCACCACCACTACTACCGCCACCCATCCACCCATCCACCCACCCAATCACCCCCTATCAGTGCGTGAAGGTCTCTCTGTGTAGCCCAGGTTTGTCTCAAATGCATATTTCTCTTGTCTCAGACTCCTGAAAGCTAGGATTACAGGCAGGGACGCACCACGTGGCGGCCGCGTCTTTCTTTTATCTTGATCAGGTTGGTGGTTACACTAGTCAAAACTCATCAAGTTCTACACTCAAGATCTATTTCACAGAAGCTGAATTATTCCTCGATAAAAGTATGACGTATGTTCAGATTTGTAGAGATGACAATACAAAAAGAAAAAATGTGTTGGGAAGGATAAAGGAATGAGTATGTGGAGACAGTAGCTTTTTAAAGCTATAGTCTATAGAACACCTGGTTATGCCAGAAGCTGCCCATATATCTTCTCCAGTTCTCTGACCCTCAAAGTAGGCAATGCACCCCCATTTTAAAAGAAGCAAAGTAGATATTAGAGCGGGTGAAATAGAACTAGGTAGCGGCAAGGCTGCCGGTCAGATTCCAGGCCCTTAGGCTCCAGCCTCCGTCTGCTTCCAATCATCCCCTCCTCCTTACCTGGTGAGTGGGAAAGTCTCTGTTCCTCTTCTCGCCTCGGTCTCCCCACCTATGAAAAGTGTGGATGGGGCAGCCCTGTAATCCTCAAAGGGCCATGAGCCAGGACACTAAGGCAGCGTTATGAATTCTCTCAAGGAATGGAAAGGCTCCCGCTTTTCTACTTCCGGACTTTCCTTGAAGGCTCCACCTGTCTGGTACAGCAGGTGCTGCCTAGTCTTTTGCAAGACCGTCCTCTTAGGCGCCACTTCGCCAGCAGCCACCCTGATTGGCTTAGGCCTGACACAGCTTGCGATCCCTTTGTTGCTTTCCCCTCAAGCTACAGAGAAAGAACTAGCCAGATTCTTGCGATAGCACGCCACAACCACCTTCCTAGTTTCACTGGGTATGCACTAAGAAAGCACATGGCAAATGACCAGACCAGGAAAAAACCAGAGATCACCCCAGAGGCCGTGTTTTAGCCCATCTCACTTGGAGGACTAAGCAGAAAAGTGGAGACCCTGAATTGACCCCCCAAGTTCTACCCCTGTGCCTCTTTCCCTTTCTGCACACAGGAACACAGACTCAGCTAGTGTTTGTTACTTCTCCGGATCCAACCTACAAGGGATTCTCTGGGCTCTACCCGACTCACTGGGGAGAAATTGCAGTTGATATTTAAATCTAGAGAGTTAAGCTGGATGTTGGGACTTAACCATGTGGTTCTAGCTTGGTGAGAAGGCTGGAGTAAGAGGGTCATTTGAGCCTAGGTGTTAAAGACAAGCCTGGGTAACACTGTGAAACCTTAAACAAGAGAGAGAAGGGGGAGGGGGAGAGGAGTAAATGGATTCTAAAAGCATACACATTCTGAGAATTATCATTTGGTTTAATCCCTATGAAAAACTCAAGTGTCTCAGTTTCCAATGAGCTGTGTATACGTATTCCTATGTAAGAAAAAGGGGTGATCTGGCCAGGGAGAAAAAGATATTACAACACTGACTCTAAGGAGATATGAGGAACAAAAAATAATGACCCAGAGTGTTTCAAGTAGACCCTGAAATACTATCCAAACTACTGTAGTAGAACATCTCAGAAGAAGTCATTCAAAGCTAGAAGTCTAGCCTCTAGTCTGCCACATGGACAGTCTACTGACACTTTTACCACACTCCTGCAAAATACACTCAATATTTCTAAGTTGGGGCACAGAGTCAGTGATGATGGCTATCAAAATGATCAGTTGGAGCAAAAGCTCCTCCCCCTCCCAAGGCCTGATTAAATCTCCCTTAGCACAGTCTATCAAGACCATCAAGACCGCCAATTCACTCTCGTGTGACTTTCCATCCCTCTTCCTACTTCCAGGTCTCCAGCTTCTCCTACCTTAATTCTCAGCAATGCCCCAAGACTGCAAAATCCCCCAGTTTTGGAGGAGCTCAACAACTGGAAGCACGAGCTGGAGATGTGTACCCTCCCTTGAAATTTTCTGCCCCTCTAGCTGAGGTTGTGCAAGGCGTTTCCTTCTGGCTATCTATTAAGAATGCGGAAAATGCACTCCAGCGAGTCAACCTGGTTAGGCACCTGCAGCAATGAGGAAAACAGATGGCTATTTTACATTTCTTTACTTTTTTCATTAAAAACTATATCGTGGTATTGTCTCCTCAACTGGAAGCTGACTGTTTGCCCCAAACCTCTGTGCACAGAATCAGACACATCTAAGACATTAAGGGGTTCCATCAAACTGATGTCATATCAAATCTGGGGAACTGTCCTCCTAAGACTTTTGTCCCACGTGTGTTATCCTCCCTCACTTTCCTTGAGAAGCAAAGGGATCCAGACCCTTGAAATTCTGGTCTTGTCCCAGCCTTCCATGGGCTGCACAGGGAGTGAAGACTTTCCTAAGTCTGCAGTAGCTCAAGCAGGGACACCATGAAAGAGCAAGGGGCTCCTGTCTTGATCTGAAAAACCTTCGGTGGAATTCTTTCAACATGTGCTACCTTTTTGGTGTCAAACCTCAGATTTCTTCTTTGATCCTGTGTTAAACAGTTTTTTATGAGTGTAACAAAATACCTCAACAGGACAACTTAGAGCAGTGGCTCACAAGCCTTTGGGGGCTTAGAGGACCCTCTCAGAGGAGTTGCATACCAGATACCTTACATAACAGATGTTCACATTACAATTCATAACAGTAGCAAAATTACAGTTATGAAATAGCAACAATGATCATTTTATAGTTGGGGGTCACCACAACACAAGGAAATGTATTAAACGTTCACATTAGGAAGGTTGGGAACTTAAAAGAATGGTTGGGCCTCAAAGAATGATTTACTTTGAATTAAAATTTTCGGAGGACTTGATGTCCTGGGATGGGGGGAATACCTGGGGGAGGGCACCCTCTCAGAGGTGAAGGGGAGGGGTGAAGAACTCAGCAGGGGGGACCAGGAGGAGGCAACATTTGGGATTAAATAAATAAATAATAATAAAAAAAAACGTTTCAGAGGTTTCAGTCTGATGGAACAAAGCACCATGGATAGGAAACACAGATCAAAAAGGAAGCTTCTTGCCCTGTGGTGACCAAAAACCGAAAAAGGAAGGAGAAAGCTAGCAAAAGGTTTCAGTGTCCCATTCAAGGGCACACCTCCAGTGACTGAACATCTTTTCACTAGATCTCATCTCCTAAAGTTTCTGCTATCTCTCAGTATGTCATATACATAATATATAATATAAATTATATATATATATATATATA
>NC_034613.1:48024161-48029975 GCF_900095145.1 Mus pahari | reverse complement strand
GCTGAGCAAGCCAGGAGAAGCAAGCCAGTAAGTAACATCCCTCCATGGTCTCTGCATCAGCTCCTGCGTCCTGACCTGCTTGAGTTCCAGTCCTGACTTCCTTAGTGATGAACAGCAGTATGGAAATGTAAGCTGAATAAACACTTTCCTCCCCAACTGCTTCTTGGTTATGTTTGTTCAGGAATAGAAACCCTGACTAAGACACCACCCCACCCCCATCCACTCTTGGACTGCTCCACATTCCCATACCTCTTCCCCACCCCGCCCTGTCTCCACATTGATGTCCCCACCTCCCACCCCACCTGACCTCTAAACTCCCTGGGGCCTCACAAATTCTAAAGGTTCTGCCTCCCAAATGCTTTCTCACTGTCACTAGACCTAGACCGGCATCATTTTTTCCCAGGACCATCACCACATCTTCTTAAATAGATTCCTGCTTCTATCCTTTCCCCCTTCTAACCTGTTCATCCCGAGACTACCATGATGCTTATTTTGGAACAGTCACAGAATCCAAGAAATCCTGTGTAAAAGTTTGTACCAATTTTTCTTGCAACAACCAAAATCTGCCTTGCTCTCTGTTTTCAGCTTTTTAGAAATTGTTACTGAGTTTTTGGTTACTTTGTAAAGAAACCAATTTTATTACCACATAGTCATGCACAGTGTTATATTTTGTTACCATTTGTCCCTCCTCCTCCATACTTACCCTTTCCTCCCCTCTGCTTTCATATAACATATATCCCATTACCCTCTCTATTTCCCACATCACTTAAGATCAGTTCCTACCCTCTAATTATTCCCTTTCGTACACACACACACACACACACACACACACACACACTCCAGAAAGTAACACACACACACACATATATATATATATATATATATATATATATATATATATATATATATACACACACACACCACATAATGAGACACGTATTTATTTATATACACACACCACAGAAAGAAACACATATTCTTAGACATACACATTCACACACATACATAATTTTAAATCTAGGTTCTGAATGTAAGAGAAAACATGCAGTATTTGTCTTTTTAAATCTAGCTTATTTCACCTAACACAATGATCAAGTTTCATTTATTTTCTTGCAAAAGATTTTATTATTTTGTTTTATTTTATTTATGATTTAATGTTTTTATGTCTATGTAAAATTTCATTGTGTATGTTCACCATATTTCTTTATCTAGTCATTCACTGATGAACACTTGAGCTGCTTCTGTATCTTGGCTACTGTGATGGGTTTGTAATTGTCTGTGTCATAGGTTGACTTAGGGTCTTTCGGGTACATACCCAGAAGTGGTCTAGCTGGGTCATGTGGTAGTTCTACCTTCAGGGTTTCAGGGAAATTTTCACACCTCTACCATCACCTGCTTTGTATTCCAACTTGCTGTCCCTCACCCTCCAGGCATCCCCGTGCCTTGCTCCCCCACTTCCTCAAACCATTGCTCAGTTACTTCGCTCTAATTCTCCTAGCCAGAGCAGCAGTGCTTCTTATTCTCTGTTCTGTTCATCCACATTGTAATTCACTTTCTTTTGCCATGTTGTGTTGTGTATTTTAAGTTTCTCACGCCTTATAAGATAACACCTGTTATATTGTAAGGACTCAGTGAATACTTCTTGAGTGGATGAGTGACATATGAGAAGAGGGATGAGTTATGGAAGTGTTTACATGAGTAAGTGTACAACTGCAAGGGCGATGAATCAAAGGCCTGTACTAAGAAAACCTGTGGTAAGGAGTCCTGACTTAGTTGGTGAACACAGAGACTCTCCCAGTGGAAAGAATGCTGATGCAGAGGTGTGATAGTGAGGTCCAGAACACTGAAAGGGAGTTGACAAACAGAAGAGACAGGTGTGCTCTAAGCTGAAGAAACAGCTTGTGCCCTAAGTTAGGAGAGGCCTGGAAGAGCTGAATAGCAAGGTAAAAGGGGTCTGCATCTCCCATATGTGTGAGTGAGTATCCACACACAGTTCTTTTCTCTTTTTCTAAGGTGTCATTAATAATAAAAAAAACCAGCAAGGAAGTCAGTATCAGAGGATGAGACTGAAGCACAGGTGGAAGGATTAGGTTTCAGTAGAAAGAGGCACACACACATATGCACACACACACACAGAGAGAGAGAGAGAGAGAGAGAGAGAGAGAGAGAGAGAGAGAGAGGGAGGGAGGCAGAGACAGGTAGACAGAGAGAGACAGAGAGAAGAGAGAGAGACAGAGAGCGAGAAGGAAGGTGAAAATGATGTAATTATAGTCTCAAAATGTAAAATATTTTAAAATAATAAACTGGGAATGAAAACATAACCCAAAGTGAACAGAGTTTTAAGGCTACATTGAATACTAGGAAGCTCTTAATAAGTGATAGAGGAATATATGTTAAGGAGTTACAGGGTAGGAGAGGGCTCATCAGATGTGTGATTTTTTTTTTCAACAGGATCTCTCATATGTGACCCTAACAGGATCTCTCATATGTGACCCTAACAGGCCATGTAGATCAGGGTGGCTTCTTTCTCTTGAATGCTAGGATTAAAGATGTGCATTATCACACCCAGACAGATGTGCATTTTCAAAACATCTGTCCAGCCACAGTGAGGCAAAAGGATTAAGGTAGTCAGTGAGTACAAATAAAGAGAAGGCTGTTCTCATGATTTAGAGAAGAGACTATGTTAACTGTGTGCATCCATGAGATAACAACATGGTAACAGAGAGATGTCAATGGCTTTGAAAGATAGCTTTCTAAACAATGAAATCAGCAGCCTTGCTACTTAGTTGCATATAAAGAAGAAAGGGTATCAAGGCTAACTCCCTGAATTCAAGGACTGTGTCAATCAGTGAGTGACTGTGTGTCTTTTTCCCTGAACACTGGAGGAGTGTGTTTGAAAAGAAAGGATAAAGATCCTCTTTGAGACTATTCTTCTGAAGAAGTGCTGAGAATGCTGTCAGGACAAATGTATGAGTCATAGACATCACTGTGGGGTTTTTCACACACACACACACACACACACACACACACACACACACACACAGAGCAAGGATGCAAAGCAAAAGGATGTCAATATTCTAGAGCCAGACTTCCGATAGTACGATAGTACTAAGATACAGAAGGTTCCTACAGAAAGGGTTTGCTAGATTTAGAAGCCTAGGAGGTCAGACATTACCTTAGCGAAAGGTTTTTGCTAGAGTAATAAAGCCAAAGGAAGAGGAAAGGGGGATGAGGAAAGATGAGAGAAAGAGCAGGTACTGGTCACATAAAAAGAGCTCTGCAGGAGTTTGAAGAAGAGAGAAGGGAAAATAGAATAGAATGTGGGAGTAGGGGTTCCATCATTGCTTCTTTTAATTAAAGGAATAGATTTTAGTATGATTAAAGGCCAATGGAAAGGGTCCAGCTGAGAGCAAGAGGTTGAGTACACTAGAAAAATTACGTTGCTTGTAGGAAAATTAATCAAGTGAAGATAATCAGAGCAAGCAAATTAAAGCAGTCTCAGACAAATGCCATGTGTTTCCCTCATTAGGCTTTATATCATTAGATAAAATCATGCTTATATACATAAAATGAAAACAGAAGTAAAATTGTCTAGAGGAATGAAGAAGACATCAAGGAAGCAAAAGCAAAGAGAGGTTGGGGGTACGGGAAAGAGGTGTGCGACGTACAATGTAAGTCTGTATGAAACATTTTAAAGGGTAAATACTTTTTTTAAAAAAAATGAAAGTGACATTAACAATAAAACATAGCAAGGCAGTCAGTATGAGAGGTAAGGTTGAGGGGTAGGTGGGAAGATTAGATTTCAGTAGAAAGAGGTATGGTCTTGTTTTAGGAAGAAAGCTGTTAGGAAGTACACAGACAAAACAGAGCTTACATCCTATAGGATAGGCTATGGAACAGTTGTTTCTATATTTATAGAACTCATGGGATTGAACTAGGAAACAAGAGACCTTTACTCAATTCAGCCTTACTGGGAGACATCCCTCTATTGTCCTGAGGAAGTTCTATTTCTTTGCCTAGTTTGAAAGGAAGAATGTTTTATTAAGATTAATGCGGAGACTTTTGTTTTAGTTCATTTTGTGTGAGACAAATTCTCGCTGTTTTTCAGGATGGTCTCTTGCTTTCAGACTTAGATCTCTCTCTCTCTCTCTCTCTCTCTCTCTCTCTCTCGCTCGCTCGCTCGCTCGCTCGCTCGCTCTCGCTCTCGCTCTCTCTCTCCTTAGTCTCCCAAATTAGTTTTGGAAATACAAGCATGTAGCAGCACACCTGCATTCTACAGTTTCTAACAATTGTTAAATAATAGAAGATGCAGTTCCTAATGTTGGTAAATTAAGAACTTAAAATGTTAATTTTTAAAAGAATATTTTTCAAAATAGAGAAAGAAAACAAATAATCCAGAGAGTACTAGAGTCTTACGAGTAGAATATAAAAACATAGACAGCCAGTTCATATTAATGTATTACATGTATTTACATTAATGCACTTACATGTATTAATCCATTCAAATTATTCTTCAAAGCAATTATTATGATTACCTAAGTTGGAATAAACAGAGTCACAGTGAATGTAAGCAGTTTGCCCAAGCCAGACAGCCTGGCTTTCTAGTCTATATGTCACATCACTGCTGGCTACCTCTCGGAAGCAGGACTAAAGTTCTGGAACTCCCATTCTGCTAACCCAACAATGAGGGGACAGAGTTTGACAAGATGATCATGAATCTTCTAAACAGAGCCCCAGAAAAGGCTCCAAGTTGGCAGCAGCCTGGAGCTAGAGTGAGTCATGATGCAAAAAGCAGCTAATCAAGCTGTTTGGTCTGCCAAACCAGGCTGGTCCCTCTCCAGCTTTGTACAGTCTTGCTTATAGTGGTCACCTCTGGCTACACCCAGCAACAACTACTTTCTAAATAAAGCTTTTCTCTTGCACAGAAAGGGAACCCACAGTGGGCCCTCTGGTTAGAAAGAGAGAAGGTGAATGACCAGATAACTTGGTAGTCTATGTAAGATACGGTACCAAAGGGCATGTTAGTGCTATAGTTACATTCTCTAATATATCTAGTAAGATGATTTCCCAAATTCTAGACTACTGGGTATCCAGACTTCAATCAACCTGTCTATACTTGATAAGCAGAACTCTTTTGTAGCACGCAATCATTTCCTTGAACAACAATTGGGAAATGGACAGACTAGGATGATGAGCCAAAGCAACTAATATCTAAGGAGAAAGCTAACCTCAAAAGGAGAAGACACAGCTTCAAATTTGAATTAGTGTCTTAAGACATGTCCATGAGAGTACTGCATCATTAGGACAAAATTATTCTGGAAATCATAAGGGAAAAAGATACAGTTCTTAAATAATTAAAAACATAGTTGCTAAAAATAAAATTAACCAATAAAACAAATAAGGAGCCATATATAAGTTATTCGGAAATTGTCAAATCATGTTCAAATCAGAGGAAATTTTAGATAAATCAAGTGATGATTTTGAGACAATTGTTTGTTCAGTGAGAAAAGAATCAAGCTTAAGGTTTGTAGACATTGAATCTGTTCTCCCCCTTTTCTCCTGCTTTAATGTCTCCCTTTCTACCATACCTTTCCTACCATTCAAGTATGACCATGTCCAACACCGCATCCTCAACCTCCATTCCCATTCCTCGGTCCTCTTTTTCAGGGTTTCTTGAGTTTGTCAATGGTTAGTCACTGTACTGGTTAATTTTGTGTCAACTTGACACAGCTAGAGTTATCACAGAGAAAGGAGTTTCAGTTGGGGAAATGCCTCCACGAGATCTAACTGCAAGGCATTTTCTCAATTAGTGAT
>NC_034613.1:48014173-48019701 GCF_900095145.1 Mus pahari | reverse complement strand
TGCCAGGCACTGGCATAGCCTCACAAGAGTCTGCAATATCAGGGTCCCTTCAGCAGAATCTTGCTGGCATGAGCATTAGTATCTAGGTTTGGTGGTTGATGATGGGATGGACTCCCGAATGGGGTAGTCTCTGGATAGTCCATCCTTTCATCTTAGCTCTAAATTTTGACTCTGTACCTATAAAAAAAATCTTTTAATATAACTTCAACTCACAAGTTTACATCTTCAGTTCAGATAGACATCTCTCCTGTAACAGACATGCTAATGTCTAAAACTTTTTAAATTTCCCCACACTAATTTGTTTGTCATCCTTTAAATAAAAGGAAATATAAAGCTAAAGATGTAATCATAAAATATGCTATTAAACTAATCAAAGAATATATAGAGATGTGTACATGGGAAATATATTTCAATACATAGAGATGGGAATGATCTTTCTAATCCTGACATGATGCTCAGAAGTAATAAAGAAAACATTTTCCCAAGTGAAACACAGTGAATATGTGTGCCCTAAGCCACAAGTCATAAGATAAATGTCCAACTGAAAGAAATTCAATACCAACTGAAAATGTCAACTGAAAGGTGGTACCTGATCACCTGCTTATAATGGTTGCTAATGTGTACATGTGTGTGCATGCAGCTGTGCATGCATGCATCTCTGTGTGTGTGCACGCTCATGCATGCATGCTCATGTGCACGAATGCACTTGTGTAAAAAGAACTACAAATCATGAAGAATGGGCAAACAGAACAATGGAAAACTCAGCATGCAATGAGAAAAGGCAAATCAGAGGAATAAATGTTGAGTCAACAAAACATCTCATTTAACCTAAGTTTGCTGGTTGTTGGTGTAGTACAAATTAAAATATTTTCAACATTTAGCTTGCCCTCACTTTGAACAAACAGAAACAGCTAGTATTAGGGGAAAGATGGGACCTGATTATTCTCATGATTGTGGATGTAAATCAGCCCAACATGTCCCGTGGTAACTTGGCAGAATGTAGCAAAGTTTAAAATGTATGATGTAGGATGCAGCAAAGCACTCTGAAGTCTAGACATTCTACTTCTCTAAATATATTATAGGCATTTAAAAAGAAATATGCTTTTAACCAAAACACATTTCCAATTTATAACAAGATAACTCCAAGCAACTACAAAGTATCTACATGAAAACTGTTCATCTGTGCAAACCTCCAGGGAGACTAATACCACCGCTGGGCCTGGCTGAATCTAAAAATTAAACCAAAGAATGTCAGCCAACAGGGAGGCACAGTAAAAGCCTCTTCATCAGATGGGTAGAGCCTGATGCTATTAACTCAGTGATGGTTTCCCAGAGGATACAGAGTGGCTATATTTCTGGAATGTTGATTAATAATCTATCATATTTTATGATAGGAAATGAAAACCACCTGTGCTCCTCTTTTCTCCTTCATAAATGATGTAGGAGCCATAGACTCTAAATTCATAGTACAAAAGTAACCAAATGTCATTTAAACTTTCCTCATCATGTTTATTTGGCAAAACTTGGGCATTCGTTAAGACTATAGTACTAAAATTCAACATTTCTTTGGGGTGGTTGGTAACATAATTGATGTGCTCATTATCATTTTGTTAGCAATCAATGTAGATCATCATATGATCAATTTACCTTCAGATGCCATCCAAAGAAACAGAAAAAAGGCCCTTGAGTTCTTCCCAATGATGGCCTGCAGTTACATACATTTCTTATGAAGCTTTCCTATCATCAGAGAACTGGTTCCTTCCTTTTGTCAGTGTTTTGCAAAGTGTGGTCTCTGGCCTGTTATCATCAATAGTCAGAGGGGATGAGAAATGAGGAATATCAGGCTTCACTCCAGCCCTCTAAAGTCACAATATCCTCGCAGGCATCTTTTGAGGTTTGAATGATAAAGCACAAGAATCACTGACTTAAGGGCACTTTGCCCAAGCTTCATCAACTTCTGGGTACCAATAAGTTCATCATTACATCTGTGCCTAGATACGCTAACTCCTTTGATCACCTATATTTGCAGGACTCCAAATCCTTTGAATGCATATCTCTTACCGCAAAGTATTTCCAGAAGTCTGTAAGGCCCAGAATTTAGGAGGGATGATCTTCATTTCTTCTGTACCTGATGTCTACTGCTATTCAACCGCTGACTTTGAGCAACCAGTTAAAACTTGAGTCTGGTTCTCCCAAATGAACAAAAGAACAATGTGCAGTGATGTGGGAGAGATGTTGAAAACACTGGGAACAGTGCAAGGCTAAATTATGTTAGCTGTCCTGCAAGATGTCCTGATAAGCTTAATTGCTCAGCCAAAGGCTATTTGGTTACATCTCTCCATTTGAAATAGCTTATATCATATGGTTGTCCTTTTTAATAATGTGTGTGTGTCATGTGTGTATTATGTATATGGTGTGTGTGTGTGGTGTGTATGTGGTGTGTGTGGGGTGTTTGGTGTGTGTGTGTGTGTGTGTGTGTGTGTGTGTGTGTGTATGTGTGTGTGTGTGTGTACATGTGGAGGCCAGAGGTTTGCACTGAGTGTCTTTTGTAGTTGTTCTCCACCTTATCATTTTTGAGGCACAATGTCTCACTAAACCTTGGGCTCTCCAACTGGCTTGACTGGCCAGGCTCTGTCCTCCTGTGATGGGGTTATAAGTGCATGCTACCACACTTAGCTTTTTTCCTTGTTCTCTAGGGATCCTAATTGAAGTCTTCATGCTTTCATGACAGGCACATTACCAACTAAGCCATCTCCCCTAGACCACTGTCCTCTCTTCTTGTGCACACCCATTTCTCCAGTCTACTGTATCCCATTATTACACATGCTAGTTTAATAAAATCTCACATTCTTTTCTAAGAATTGATGTCAGTCTATATGTCCTCCACAACAATATCCTTAAAGAAGTTGCCCATAGTTTCTTTCTCTATATTATTTTCTCAAACTGTTCTTTTCAACCTCTCCTTTGGGTTTCTTCTCCAGCACTCTACCAAAATCAGTCTCCACAAAGATCATGAACAACTTCCAACTTGATGCATGCAACGGCCAACCTCTGCCTTTATCTCATCTTCTATCGATGTGATGGTGTAACTATGCTTGGCCCAGGGAGGGAGTGGCACTATTAGGAGGTATGGCCTTGTTGGAGTAGGTGTGGCCTTTTTGGAGGTAGTGTATCTCACTGTGGAAGTGGGCTTTAAGACCCTCCTCCTTGCCAAGTGGGAGCCAGTCTTCTCCTGTTTGCCTTCAGAACAACATGTAGTACTGTCAGCTCCTCCTGCGCCATGCCTGGCTGGACACTGCTATGCTCCCACCTTCATGATAATGGACTGAACCTCTGAACCTGTAAAGCAGCCCCAATTAAATGTCCTTTATAAGAGTTGCTTTGGTCAGCAATGGAAATCCTAAGTAAGACAATCACTGCTGGATACAGTTTATTACTCCTTTCTTCAGAAACTATTTTTTCCTCTAGTTTCCAGAAACCCAGAGTCTTCTCCTTTATCTCCTATATCACTGACTAATTTTCATTCCCATTTCCTCCTCTGTCTCACCTTCAAATGCTCCAGAGAGATCAATCTTCCTTCCCTGTGAATGCTTGTGAGTCATTTGGTCACTCAGGTCAAAATCCTAGAGGGTCATTTTCTGTCACTGTCTCTTAATCTTTTGCCTCCATCTCTTTCCCCTAATCTCCATATCCAGTCCCTCAGGAAATGCTATCATCTCTACGTACAAAATGCATCCAAAGTGAATCCAATCGTTTTACACCGTCTCAGCTGCTTGCTCAGTGTGGGCTGAACTGTTCGCTCGCCATAAGCTCTTACTTGAATGATTCCCGTGATCCCTCATGACCAGTTGTTCCCACTAACCTTTCCTCTGTTTGTCCTTCTCTCTGCAATCTGAATGATCTCCCTGAAGCACAAATCAGACCATGTCATTCCTATACTTTAAAAACTCCAATATCTTCCTTTTATGTATCCTGTTTGCCATAGTTTATGGGTAATTACTTAAGCAATGGGGAATGCTTGGTATAACAAAGAAATAGTTCTGGTTCATATGCTAGTTTTCTAGGATAACAGTTTGACATAACCAATATCTAACTTTCACACCAGAAGCTTTTAGCAATGTATGAAAAACCCAAGCATAAAATTAAGAAATTTATACACAGACACTGTTTTGGCCAGTTGAGTGGTTTAAATATCTGCTATGTACTCGCCCTCCCCCGCCCCAACAATGTTAAGCCATCTGTCAAAGCTAGGGCACAGGTGAAAATAATACCAAAGTCTAAGTGTTAAATAATGTCACCATTTAACATCAAATAGACCGAAAGTCTCTGTTCCAGATCACTTTTGACAAGTTTATTGAAAACTGCCTCAGTTAGATGTGAGTGAGGACTCATGACTCTGGGTTTAAAGATTTCCAAAAGATTAACTGGCTGTGCCACAAGGTAGACATGTCATTGGAGGTCTAAAAAAAAAAAATCACTGGTACTGTCTGAATACTCGAATTGCAAAGTTCAATGGACTTTGAATGCTTTGCCCTAACCCTGTTTTTCCCATTAGAGATTACTTTTAGCAGTCTATGAAGTTTGTCTTAAGATTCCTTAAAATCGGACCACCAATACTTTTAAAACCCAAATTTCTCATTGCCCCTCTCATTTTTATCTACTACCAAAATATGTCCTGAATCCAATCCCAACTTGTAGCTTCTACTCTAACCCAAAGCTTGCTTGGGCTGCTGAGACAACATCTTTTCTAACCTGCTAGTTCTTTCTTCAGAGTCAGGTTAAAAAAATCTACTTGGTAGCAGAAGATGGCCTAATCGGCCATCACTGGGAAGAGAGGCCCCTTGGTCTTGCAAACTTTATATGACCCAGCACAGGGGAACACTGGACCAACTAGTGGGAGTGGGTGGGTAGGGGAGGAGGGGGGAGGGTTATAGGGAACTTTCAGGATAGCATTTGAAATGTAAATAAAGAAAATAATAATAAAAAATTAAAAAATATGTTTTAAACAATAGCTGTGAATAATAAAATACAAATGTAATTAAACTTTTTAAAAAAAATCCACTTGGTGGGGAACAAGAAGACGGTGACATGAGAACAGAAGGGGAGCATTTGAGGAGAGAGAAGAGGCATGATGGAGGACCATAGGGTGGGGGATGAATTAGTACAAGGTACAATGACACATGTGTATGAAAATCTCATAATAAAGCTCATTGCTTTGTATGTTAATTAAAGCATAATTCTGAAAAAATCTAATTACATAGCCAAAAAAATTGCCTTTAAACATGAATCACAAAGTGTCAATAGTTGTTAAACAATACCAACTCTCTAAATAGAAATCCTCCTTATAAGTCTGAATTTCCAAGACTTTCAAGTCCCTGGGCCCCAGCATTCCCGAAGCTCATGTTCTCCCACACCACATTTGTCCATTGCTGACCTCTCTTCTCTTCTCTTCTCTTCTCTTCTCTTCTCTTCTCTTCTCTTCTCTTCTCTTCTCTTCTCTTCTCTTCTCTTCTCTTCTCTTCTCTTCT